>NW_026783616.1:0-177814 GCF_949774975.1 Lagenorhynchus albirostris | reverse complement strand
GAAGGCCGCCCTCCAAATGGGAAAGCAGGGCTAGTTCCAGCAGGCCCCCGGGTTCATGGGCACACTCAGCGTACATGCCTGTGGTTTCTGGCGAGTCCCGGGAGACACCGGTCACCCTGCGTTTCCTTCCCCGAGTCAACTGCTCGAAGGAGGGAGTCCCGCATCCAGCGAACTGTCTCAACCAAGGAAGGCCGTAGCTGCTCCTCTGGGCCTGGGGCTGCCTGCCGTGCCAAAGAAGGAACAGGACTTGAATTACAGTAAGAACCCAAGCCGCCGTCCTCTAGGAGGCACGGTGCCTTCGGTCAGGGGGTCCCGGACGGAATGCGGAGACGAGGGTTACTCTGAGCGCAGCTCCGATTAGGGCAACGCGTAAGCCCTCCGCGCCATGTGGGATGTGGCAGAACGGTGTTCGTGAACGTGTGCGAGTGCTGAGGAAACCAAGCTGCTCCAGAAGAGAGGGCAGTGCGTTTCCCTACGCTCGGCGTGCACAGAGGGGCTCTAAGGGGCTACGGGCCTGGATGGTGCGTAGCAGACCCAGGTGCGCCTGGGGTTACTCAGTGTTCCTGCCGGGAACCGGGCGCCCCGGCTAGCCTCCCAGGTGTCCAGAAAGCTGTGCTGCCGTTCAAGGTATGCAGAGCAGAGGCCACCGCCTCCTGGAAACTGCAGCACGCCTCCGCTTCTGCACGGCAAACCAGGGCCTTACTTCCAGGCATGGCTTCATGCTGGGTGTGCCGGGAGCCACACAGCACGCTAAGATGCTGACTTTCTCCTCGAGCAGGGTGACTTCAGGCACGAGGGCGGGCCTCGCAGTGTTGCAAGCACAGCGTTCTCTCACGGCAGCTCACACAAGGGCCATGACAGGGTCTTCCTGGGCACTTCGCACCCACCAGCCACGTTGTCCCGAAGGGCGTTCGAGGGCTCTGGAGACGTAGCGCTCCTCAAGGAACGCGCAGTGTGTGGTTGCCCAGCACTCGGCACGCACGGGGGTCCTCCGAGGGAATCAACCAGTGGACCTCGACGTTGCTCAGCCGGCCCACAGGTGTCTGGAGGCACTCAGGGACCTTGGAGGGAAAATGCTGCACGCCCGTGGGGCCTAGGAGTCCCCGGGCGTGTACTGCCTTGAGAGCAAAGCGACTAAGAACTCCCGGAAAGAGCCGCATGCCTCCCTTTCTGCGCGGCTACTCAGGGCCTAACCTGGAGGCCAGCTCTCACGTTGAGGTTCCCTTTGGCTCTAGAGCCTGCCGTGCGGACGGCCACCGCGGCCGCGGAAGCCCCTGGTTTAGAGAGCGCAAACTCATAATTTTCCCCGAAGCACTCTTCCAGGGCTCACCGGCCCGTCGGGAGCCGGGAATGTCAGGGAGCGTCAAGGCAGGCATGAAGGCCGCCCTCCAAATGGGAAAGCAGGGCTAGTTCCAGCAGGCCCCCGGGTTCATGGGCACACTCAGCGTACATCCCTGTGGTTTCTGGCGAGTCCCGGGAGACACCGGTCACCCTGCGTTTCCTTCCCCGAGTCAACTGCTCGAAGGAGGGAGTCCCGCATCCAGCGAACTGTCTCAACCAAGGAAGGCCGTAGCTGCTCCTCTGGGCCTGGGGCTGCCTGCCGTGCCAAAGAAGGAACAGGACTTGAATTGCAGTAAGAACCCAAGCCGCCGTCCTCTAGGAGGCACGGTGCCTTCGGTCAGGGGGTCCCGGACGGAATGCGGAGACGAGGGTTACTCTGAGCGCAGCTCCGATTAGGGCAACGCGTAAGCCCTCCGCGCCATGTGGGATGTGGCAGAACGGTGTTCGTGAACGTGTGCGAGTGCTGAGGAAACCAAGCTGCTCCAGAAGAGAGGGCAGTGCGTTTCCCTACGCTCGGCGTGCACAGAGGGGCTCTAAGGGGCTACGGGCCTGGATGGTGCGTAGCAGACCCAGGTGCGCCTGGGGTTACTCAGTGTTCCTGCCGGGAACCGGGCGCCCCGGCTAGCCTCCCAGGTGTCCAGAAAGCTGTGCTGCCGTTCAAGGTATGCAGAGCAGAGGCCACCGCCTCCTGGAAACTGCAGCACGCCTCCGCTTCTGCACGGCAAACCAGGGCCTTACTTCCAGGCATGGCTTCATGCTGGGTGTGCCGGGAGCCACACAGCACGCTAAGATGCTGACTTTCTCCTCGAGCAGGGTGACTTCAGGCACGAGGGCGGGCCTCGCAGTGTTGCAAGCACAGCGTTCTCTCACGGCAGCTCACACAAGGGCCATGACAGGGTCTTCCTGGGCACTTCGCACCCACCAGCCACGTTGTCCCGAAGGGCGTTCGAGGGCTCTGGAGACGTAGCGCTCCTCAAGGAACGCGCAGTGTGTGGTTGCCCAGCACTCGGCACGCACGGGGGTCCTCCGAGGGAATCAACCAGTGGACCTCGACGTTGCTCAGCCGGCCCACAGGTGTCTGGAGGCACTCAGGGACCTTGGAGGGAAAATGCTGCACGCCCGTGGGGCCTAGGAGTCCCCGGGCGTGTACTGCCTTGAGAGCAAAGCGACTAAGAACTCCCGGAAAGAGCCGCATGCCTCCCTTTCTGCGCGGCTACTCAGGGCCTAACCTGGAGGCCAGCTCTCACGTTGAGGTTCCCTTTGGCTCTAGAGCCTGCCGTGCGGACGGCCACCGCGGCCGCGGAAGCCCCTGGTTTAGAGAGCGCAAACTCATAATTTTCCCCGAAGCACTCTTCCAGGGCTCACCGGCCCGTCGGGAGCCGGGAATGTCAGGGAGCGTCAAGGCAGGCATGAAGGCCGCCCTCCAAATGGGAAAGCAGGGCTAGTTCCAGCAGGCCCCCGGGTTCATGGGCACACTCAGCGTACATGCCTGTGGTTTCTGGCGAGTCCCGGGAGACACCGGTCACCCTGCGTTTCCTTCCCCGAGTCAACTGATCGAAGGAGGGAGTCCCGCATCCAGCGAACTGTCTCAACCAAGGAAGGCCGTAGCTGCTCCTCTGGGCCTGGGGCTGCCTGCCGTGCCAAAGAAGGAACAGGACTTGAATTGCAGTAAGAACCCAAGCCGCCGTCCTCTAGGAGGCACGGTGCCTTCGGTCAGGGGGTCCCGGACGGAATGCGGAGACGAGGGTTACTCTGAGCGCAGCTCCGATTAGGGCAACGCGTAAGCCCTCCGCGCCATGTGGGATGTGGCAGAACGGTGTTCGTGAACGTGTGCGAGTGCTGAGGAAACCAAGCTGCTCCAGAAGAGAGGGCAGTGCGTTTCCCTACGCTCGGCGTGCACAGAGGGGCTCGAAGGGGCTACGGGCCTGGATGGTGCGTAGCAGACCCAGGTGCGCCTGGGGTTACTCAGTGTTCCTGCCGGGAACCGGGCGCCCCGGCTAGCCTCCCAGGTGTCCAGAAAGCTGTGCTGCCGTTCAAGGTATGCAGAGCAGAGGCCACCGCCTCCTGGAAACTGCAGCACGCCTCCGCTTCTGCACGGCAAACCAGGGCCTTACTTCCAGGCATGGCTTCATGCTGGGTGTGCCGGGAGCCACACAGCACGCTAAGATGCTGACTTTCTCCTCGAGCAGGGTGACTTCAGGCACGAGGGCGGGCCTCGCAGTGTTGCAAGCACAGCGTTCTCTCACGGCAGCTCACACAAGGGCCATGACAGGGTCTTCCTGGGCACTTCGCACCCACCAGCCACGTTGTCCCGAAGGGCGTTCGAGGGCTCTGGAGACGTAGCGCTCCTCAAGGAACGCGCAGTGTGTGGTTGCCCAGCACTCGGCACGCACGGGGGTCCTCCGAGGGAATCAACCAGTGGACCTCGACGTTGCTCAGCCGGCCCACAGGTGTCTGGAGGCACTCAGGGACCTTGGAGGGAAAATGCTGCACGCCCGTGGGGCCTAGGAGTCCCCGGGCGTGTACTGCCTTGAGAGCAAAGCGACTAAGAACTCCCGGAAAGAGCCGCATGCCTCCCTTTCTGCGCGGCTACTCAGGGCCTAACCTGGAGGCCAGCTCTCACGTTGAGGTTCCCTTTGGCTCTAGAGCCTGCCGTGCGGACGGCCACCGCGGCCGCGGAAGCCCCTGGTTTAGAGAGCGCAAACTCATAATTTTCCCCGAAGCACTCTTCCAGGGCTCACCGGCCCGTCGGGAGCCGGGAATGTCAGGGAGCGTCAAGGCAGGCATGAAGGCCGCCCTCCAAATGGGAAAGCAGGGCTAGTTCCAGCAGGCCCCCGGGTTCATGGGCACACTCAGCGTACATGCCTGTGGTTTCTGGCGAGTCCCGGGAGACACCGGTCACCCTGCGTTTCCTTCCCCGAGTCAACTGATCGAAGGAGGGAGTCCCGCATCCAGCGAACTGTCTCAACCAAGGAAGGCCGTAGCTGCTCCTCTGGGCCTGGGGCTGCCTGCCGTGCCAAAGAAGGAACAGGACTTGAATTGCAGTAAGAACCCAAGCCGCCGTCCTCTAGGAGGCACGGTGCCTTCGGTCAGGGGGTCCCGGACGGAATGCGGAGACGAGGGTTACTCTGAGCGCAGCTCCGATTAGGGCAACGCGTAAGCCCTCCGCGCCATGTGGGATGTGGCAGAACGGTGTTCGTGAACGTGTGCGAGTGCTGAGGAAACCAAGCTGCTCCAGAAGAGAGGGCAGTGCGTTTCCCTACGCTCGGCGTGCACAGAGGGGCTCGAAGGGGCTACGGGCCTGGATGGTGCGTAGCAGACCCAGGTGCGCCTGGGGTTACTCAGTGTTCCTGCCGGGAACCGGGCGCCCCGGCTAGCCTCCCAGGTGTCCAGAAAGCTGTGCTGCCGTTCAAGGTATGCAGAGCAGAGGCCACCGCCTCCTGGAAACTGCAGCACGCCTCCGCTTCTGCACGGCAAACCAGGGCCTTACTTCCAGGCATGGCTTCATGCTGGGTGTGCCGGGAGCCACACAGCACGCTAAGATGCTGACTTTCTCCTCGAGCAGGGTGACTTCAGGCACGAGGGCGGGCCTCGCAGTGTTGCAAGCACAGCGTTCTCTCACGGCAGCTCACACAAGGGCCATGACAGGGTCTTCCTGGGCACTTCGCACCCACCAGCCACGTTGTCCCGAAGGGCGTTCGAGGGCTCTGGAGACGTAGCGCTCCTCAAGGAACGCGCAGTGTGTGGTTGCCCAGCACTCGGCACGCACGGGGGTCCTCCGAGGGAATCAACCAGTGGACCTCGACGTTGCTCAGCCGGCCCACAGGTGTCTGGAGGCACTCAGGGACCTTGGAGGGAAAATGCTGCACGCCCGTGGGGCCTAGGAGTCCCCGGGCGTGTACTGCCTTGAGAGCAAAGCGACTAAGAACTCCCGGAAAGAGCCGCATGCCTCCCTTTCTGCGCGGCTACTCAGGGCCTAACCTGGAGGCCAGCTCTCACGTTGAGGTTCCCTTTGGCTCTAGAGCCTGCCGTGCGGACGGCCACCGCGGCCGCGGAAGCCCCTGGTTTAGAGAGCGCAAACTCATAATTTTCCCCGAAGCACTCTTCCAGGGCTCACCGGCCCGTCGGGAGCCGGGAATGTCAGGGAGCGTCAAGGCAGGCATGAAGGCCGCCCTCCAAATGGGAAAGCAGGGCTAGTTCCAGCAGGCCCCCGGGTTCATGGGCACACTCAGCGTACATGCCTGTGGTTTCTGGCGAGTCCCGGGAGACACCGGTCACCCTGCGTTTCCTTCCCCGAGTCAACTGATCGAAGGAGGGAGTCCCGCATCCAGCGAACTGTCTCAACCAAGGAAGGCCGTAGCTGCTCCTCTGGGCCTGGGGCTGCCTGCCGTGCCAAAGAAGGAACAGGACTTGAATTGCAGTAAGAACCCAAGCCGCCGTCCTCTAGGAGGCACGGTGCCTTCGGTCAGGGGGTCCCGGACGGAATGCGGAGACGAGGGTTACTCTGAGCGCAGCTCCGATTAGGGCAACGCGTAAGCCCTCCGCGCCATGTGGGATGTGGCAGAACGGTGTTCGTGAACGTGTGCGAGTGCTGAGGAAACCAAGCTGCTCCAGAAGAGAGGGCAGTGCGTTTCCCTACGCTCGGCGTGCACAGAGGGGCTCGAAGGGGCTACGGGCCTGGATGGTGCGTAGCAGACCCAGGTGCGCCTGGGGTTACTCAGTGTTCCTGCCGGGAACCGGGCGCCCCGGCTAGCCTCCCAGGTGTCCAGAAAGCTGTGCTGCCGTTCAAGGTATGCAGAGCAGAGGCCACCGCCTCCTGGAAACTGCAGCACGCCTCCGCTTCTGCACGGCAAACCAGGGCCTTACTTCCAGGCATGGCTTCATGCTGGCTGTGCCGGGAGCCACACAGCACGCTAAGATGCTGACTTTCTCCTCGAGCAGGGTGACTTCAGGCACGAGGGCGGGCCTCGCAGTGTTGCAAGCACAGCGTTCTCTCACGGCAGCTCACACAAGGGCCATGACAGGGTCTTCCTGGGCACTTCGCACCCACCAGCCACGTTGTCCCGAAGGGCGTTCGAGGGCTCTGGAGACGTAGCGCTCCTCAAGGAACGCGCAGTGTGTGGTTGCCCAGCACTCGGCACGCACGGGGGTCCTCCGAGGGAATCAACCAGTGGACCTCGACGTTGCTCAGCCGGCCCACAGGTGTCTGGAGGCACTCAGGGACCTTGGAGGGAAAATGCTGCACGCCCGTGGGGCCTAGGAGTCCCCGGGCGTGTACTGCCTTGAGAGCAAAGCGACTAAGAACTCCCGGAAAGAGCCGCATGCCTCCCTTTCTGCGCGGCTACTCAGGGCCTAACCTGGAGGCCAGCTCTCACGTTGAGGTTCCCTTTGGCTCTAGAGCCTGCCGTGCGGACGGCCACCGCGGCCGCGGAAGCCCCTGGTTTAGAGAGCGCAAACTCATAATTTTCCCCGAAGCACTCTTCCAGGGCTCACCGGCCCGTCGGGAGCCGGGAATGTCAGGGAGCGTCAAGGCAGGCATGAAGGCCGCCCTCCAAATGGGAAAGCAGGGCTAGTTCCAGCAGGCCCCCGGGTTCATGGGCACACTCAGCGTACATCCCTGTGGTTTCTGGCGAGTCCCGGGAGACACCGGTCACCCTGCGTTTCCTTCCCCGAGTCAACTGATCGAAGGAGGGAGTCCCGCATCCAGCGAACTGTCTCAACCAAGGAAGGCCGTAGCTGCTCCTCTGGGCCTGGGGCTGCCTGCCGTGCCAAAGAAGGAACAGGACTTGAATTGCAGTAAGAACCCAAGCCGCCGTCCTCTAGGAGGCACGGTGCCTTCGGTCAGGGGGTCCCGGACGGAATGCGGAGACGAGGGTTACTCTGAGCGCAGCTCCGATTAGGGCAACGCGTAAGCCCTCCGCGCCATGTGGGATGTGGCAGAACGGTGTTCGTGAACGTGTGCGAGTGCTGAGGAAACCAAGCTGCTCCAGAAGAGAGGGCAGTGCGTTTCCCTACGCTCGGCGTGCACAGAGGGGCTCTAAGGGGCTACGGGCCTGGATGGTGCGTAGCAGACCCAGGTGCGCCTGGGGTTACTCAGTGTTCCTGCCGGGAACCGGGCGCCCCGGCTAGCCTCCCAGGTGTCCAGAAAGCTGTGCTGCCGTTCAAGGTATGCAGAGCAGAGGCCACCGCCTTCTGGAAACTGCAGCACGCCTCCGCTTCTGCACGGCAAACCAGGGCCTTACTTCCAGGCATGGCTTCATGCTGGGTGTGCCGGGAGCCACACAGCACGCTAAGATGCTGACTTTCTCCTCGAGCAGGGTGACTTCAGGCACGAGGGCGGGCCTCGCAGTGTTGCAAGCACAGCGTTCTCTCACGGCAGCTCACACAAGGGCCATGACAGGGTCTTCCTGGGCACTTCGCACCCACCAGCCACGTTGTCCCGAAGGGCGTTCGAGGGCTCTGGAGACGTAGCGCTCCTCAAGGAACGCGCAGTGTGTGGTTGCCCAGCACTCGGCACGCACGGGGGTCCTCCGAGGGAATCAACCAATGGACCTCGACGTTGCTCAGCCGGCCCACAGGTGTCTGGAGGCACTCAGGGACCTTGGAGGGAAAATGCTGCACGCCCGTGGGGCCTAGGAGTCCCCGGGCGTGTACTGCCTTGAGAGCAAAGCGACTAAGAACTCCCGGAAAGAGCCGCATGCCTCCCTTTCTGCGCGGCTACTCAGGGCCTAACCTGGAGGCCAGCTCTCACGTTGAGGTTCCCTTTGGCTCTAGAGCCTGCCGTGCGGACGGCCACCGCGGCCGCGGAAGCCCCTGGTTTAGAGAGCGCAAACTCATAATTTTCCCCGAAGCACTCTTCCAGGGCTCACCGGCCCGTCGGGAGCCGGGAATGTCAGGGAGCGTCAAGGCAGGCATGAAGGCCGCCCTCCAAATGGGAAAGCAGGGCTAGTTCCAGCAGGCCCCCGGGTTCATGGGCACACTCAGCGTACATCCCTGTGGTTTCTGGCGAGTCCCGGGAGACACCGGTCACCCTGCGTTTCCTTCCCCGAGTCAACTGATCGAAGGAGGGAGTCCCGCATCCAGCGAACTGTCTCAACCAAGGAAGGCCGTAGCTGCTCCTCTGGGCCTGGGGCTGCCTGCCGTGCCAAAGAAGGAACAGGACTTGAATTGCAGTAAGAACCCAAGCCGCCGTCCTCTAGGAGGCACGGTGCCTTCGGTCAGGGGGTCCCGGACGGAATGCGGAGACGAGGGTTACTCTGAGCGCAGCTCCGATTAGGGCAACGCGTAAGCCCTCCGCGCCATGTGGGATGTGGCAGAACGGTGTTCGTGAACGTGTGCGAGTGCTGAGGAAACCAAGCTGCTCCAGAAGAGAGGGCAGTGCGTTTCCCTACGCTCGGCGTGCACAGAGGGGCTCTAAGGGGCTACGGGCCTGGATGGTGCGTAGCAGACCCAGGTGCGCCTGGGGTTACTCAGTGTTCCTGCCGGGAACCGGGCGCCCCGGCTAGCCTCCCAGGTGTCCAGAAAGCTGTGCTGCCGTTCAAGGTATGCAGAGCAGAGGCCACCGCCTCCTGGAAACTGCAGCACGCCTCCGCTTCTGCACGGCAAACCAGGGCCTTACTTCCAGGCATGGCTTCATGCTGGCTGTGCCGGGAGCCACACAGCACGCTAAGATGCTGACTTTCTCCTCGAGCAGGGTGACTTCAGGCACGAGGGCGGGCCTCGCAGTGTTGCAAGCACAGCGTTCTCTCACGGCAGCTCACACAAGGGCCATGACAGGGTCTTCCTGGGCACTTCGCACCCACCAGCCACGTTGTCCCGAAGGGCGTTCGAGGGCTCTGGAGACGTAGCGCTCCTCAAGGAACGCGCAGTGTGTGGTTGCCCAGCACTCGGCACGCACGGGGGTCCTCCGAGGGAATCAACCAATGGACCTCGACGTTGCTCAGCCGGCCCACAGGTGTCTGGAGGCACTCAGGGACCTTGGAGGGAAAATGCTGCACGCCCGTGGGGCCTAGGAGTCCCCGGGCGTGTACTGCCTTGAGAGCAAAGCGACTAAGAACTCCCGGAAAGAGCCGCATGCCTCCCTTTCTGCGCGGCTACTCAGGGCCTAACCTGGAGGCCAGCTCTCACGTTGAGGTTCCCTTTGGCTCTAGAGCCTGCCGTGCGGACGGCCACCGCGGCCGCGGAAGCCCCTGGTTTAGAGAGCGCAAACTCATAATTTTCCCCGAAGCACTCTTCCAGGGCTCACCGGCCCGTCGGGAGCCGGGAATGTCAGGGAGCGTCAAGGCAGGCATGAAGGCCGCCCTCCAAATGGGAAAGCAGGGCTAGTTCCAGCAGGCCCCCGGGTTCATGGGCACACTCAGCGTACATCCCTGTGGTTTCTGGCGAGTCCCGGGAGACACCGGTCACCCTGCGTTTCCTTCCCCGAGTCAACTGATCGAAGGAGGGAGTCCCGCATCCAGCGAACTGTCTCAACCAAGGAAGGCCGTAGCTGCTCCTCTGGGCCTGGGGCTGCCTGCCGTGCCAAAGAAGGAACAGGACTTGAATTGCAGTAAGAACCCAAGCCGCCGTCCTCTAGGAGGCACGGTGCCTTCGGTCAGGGGGTCCCGGACGGAATGCGGAGACGAGGGTTACTCTGAGCGCAGCTCCGATTAGGGCAACGCGTAAGCCCTCCGCGCCATGTGGGATGTGGCAGAACGGTGTTCGTGAACGTGTGCGAGTGCTGAGGAAACCAAGCTGCTCCAGAAGAGAGGGCAGTGCGTTTCCCTACGCTCGGCGTGCACAGAGGGGCTCTAAGGGGCTACGGGCCTGGATGGTGCGTAGCAGACCCAGGTGCGCCTGGGGTTACTCAGTGTTCCTGCCGGGAACCGGGCGCCCCGGCTAGCCTCCCAGGTGTCCAGAAAGCTGTGCTGCCGTTCAAGGTATGCAGAGCAGAGGCCACCGCCTCCTGGAAACTGCAGCACGCCTCCGCTTCTGCACGGCAAACCAGGGCCTTACTTCCAGGCATGGCTTCATGCTGGCTGTGCCGGGAGCCACACAGCACGCTAAGATGCTGACTTTCTCCTCGAGCAGGGTGACTTCAGGCACGAGGGCGGGCCTCGCAGTGTTGCAAGCACAGCGTTCTCTCACGGCAGCTCACACAAGGGCCATGACAGGGTCTTCCTGGGCACTTCGCACCCACCAGCCACGTTGTCCCGAAGGGCGTTCGAGGGCTCTGGAGACGTAGCGCTCCTCAAGGAACGCGCAGTGTGTGGTTGCCCAGCACTCGGCACGCACGGGGGTCCTCCGAGGGAATCAACCAATGGACCTCGACGTTGCTCAGCCGGCCCACAGGTGTCTGGAGGCACTCAGGGACCTTGGAGGGAAAATGCTGCACGCCCGTGGGGCCTAGGAGTCCCCGGGCGTGTACTGCCTTGAGAGCAAAGCGACTAAGAACTCCCGGAAAGAGCCGCATGCCTCCCTTTCTGCGCGGCTACTCAGGGCCTAACCTGGAGGCCAGCTCTCACGTTGAGGTTCCCTTTGGCTCTAGAGCCTGCCGTGCGGACGGCCACCGCGGCCGCGGAAGCCCCTGGTTTAGAGAGCGCAAACTCATAATTTTCCCCGAAGCACTCTTCCAGGGCTCACCGGCCCGTCGGGAGCCGGGAATGTCAGGGAGCGTCAAGGCAGGCATGAAGGCCGCCCTCCAAATGGGAAAGCAGGGCTAGTTCCAGCAGGCCCCCGGGTTCATGGGCACACTCAGCGTACATCCCTGTGGTTTCTGGCGAGTCCCGGGAGACACCGGTCACCCTGCGTTTCCTTCCCCGAGTCAACTGATCGAAGGAGGGAGTCCCGCATCCAGCGAACTGTCTCAACCAAGGAAGGCCGTAGCTGCTCCTCTGGGCCTGGGGCTGCCTGCCGTGCCAAAGAAGGAACAGGACTTGAATTGCAGTAAGAACCCAAGCCGCCGTCCTCTAGGAGGCACGGTGCCTTCGGTCAGGGGGTCCCGGACGGAATGCGGAGACGAGGGTTACTCTGAGCGCAGCTCCGATTAGGGCAACGCGTAAGCCCTCCGCGCCATGTGGGATGTGGCAGAACGGTGTTCGTGAACGTGTGCGAGTGCTGAGGAAACCAAGCTGCTCCAGAAGAGAGGGCAGTGCGTTTCCCTACGCTCGGCGTGCACAGAGGGGCTCTAAGGGGCTACGGGCCTGGATGGTGCGTAGCAGACCCAGGTGCGCCTGGGGTTACTCAGTGTTCCTGCCGGGAACCGGGCGCCCCGGCTAGCCTCCCAGGTGTCCAGAAAGCTGTGCTGCCGTTCAAGGTATGCAGAGCAGAGGCCACCGCCTCCTGGAAACTGCAGCACGCCTCCGCTTCTGCACGGCAAACCAGGGCCTTACTTCCAGGCATGGCTTCATGCTGGCTGTGCCGGGAGCCACACAGCACGCTAAGATGCTGACTTTCTCCTCGAGCAGGGTGACTTCAGGCACGAGGGCGGGCCTCGCAGTGTTGCAAGCACAGCGTTCTCTCACGGCAGCTCACACAAGGGCCATGACAGGGTCTTCCTGGGCACTTCGCACCCACCAGCCACGTTGTCCCGAAGGGCGTTCGAGGGCTCTGGAGACGTAGCGCTCCTCAAGGAACGCGCAGTGTGTGGTTGCCCAGCACTCGGCACGCACGGGGGTCCTCCGAGGGAATCAACCAGTGGACCTCGACGTTGCTCAGCCGGCCCACAGGTGTCTGGAGGCACTCAGGGACCTTGGAGGGAAAATGCTGCACGCCCGTGGGGCCTAGGAGTCCCCGGGCGTGTACTGCCTTGAGAGCAAAGCGACTAAGAACTCCCGGAAAGAGCCGCATGCCTCCCTTTCTGCGCGGCTACTCAGGGCCTAACCTGGAGGCCAGCTCTCACGTTGAGGTTCCCTTTGGCTCTAGAGCCTGCCGTGCGGACGGCCACCGCGGCCGCGGAAGCCCCTGGTTTAGAGAGCGCAAACTCATAATTTTCCCCGAAGCACTCTTCCAGGGCTCACCGGCCCGTCGGGAGCCGGGAATGTCAGGGAGCGTCAAGGCAGGCATGAAGGCCGCCCTCCAAATGGGAAAGCAGGGCTAGTTCCAGCAGGCCCCCGGGTTCATGGGCACACTCAGCGTACATCCCTGTGGTTTCTGGCGAGTCCCGGGAGACACCGGTCACCCTGCGTTTCCTTCCCCGAGTCAACTGATCGAAGGAGGGAGTCCCGCATCCAGCGAACTGTCTCAACCAAGGAAGGCCGTAGCTGCTCCTCTGGGCCTGGGGCTGCCTGCCGTGCCAAAGAAGGAACAGGACTTGAATTGCAGTAAGAACCCAAGCCGCCGTCCTCTAGGAGGCACGGTGCCTTCGGTCAGGGGGTCCCGGACGGAATGCGGAGACGAGGGTTACTCTGAGCGCAGCTCCGATTAGGGCAACGCGTAAGCCCTCCGCGCCATGTGGGATGTGGCAGAACGGTGTTCGTGAACGTGTGCGAGTGCTGAGGAAACCAAGCTGCTCCAGAAGAGAGGGCAGTGCGTTTCCCTACGCTCGGCGTGCACAGAGGGGCTCGAAGGGGCTACGGGCCTGGATGGTGCGTAGCAGACCCAGGTGCGCCTGGGGTTACTCAGTGTTCCTGCCGGGAACCGGGCGCCCCGGCTAGCCTCCCAGGTGTCCAGAAAGCTGTGCTGCCGTTCAAGGTATGCAGAGCAGAGGCCACCGCCTCCTGGAAACTGCAGCACGCCTCCGCTTCTGCACGGCAAACCAGGGCCTTACTTCCAGGCATGGCTTCATGCTGGGTGTGCCGGGAGCCACACAGCACGCTAAGATGCTGACTTTCTCCTCGAGCAGGGTGACTTCAGGCACGAGGGCGGGCCTCGCAGTGTTGCAAGCACAGCGTTCTCTCACGGCAGCTCACACAAGGGCCATGACAGGGTCTTCCTGGGCACTTCGCACCCACCAGCCACGTTGTCCCGAAGGGCGTTCGAGGGCTCTGGAGACGTAGCGCTCCTCAAGGAACGCGCAGTGTGTGGTTGCCCAGCACTCGGCACGCACGGGGGTCCTCCGAGGGAATCAACCAGTGGACCTCGACGTTGCTCAGCCGGCCCACAGGTGTCTGGAGGCACTCAGGGACCTTGGAGGGAAAATGCTGCACGCCCGTGGGGCCTAGGAGTCCCCGGGCGTGTACTGCCTTGAGAGCAAAGCGACTAAGAACTCCCGGAAAGAGCCGCATGCCTCCCTTTCTGCGCGGCTACTCAGGGCCTAACCTGGAGGCCAGCTCTCACGTTGAGGTTCCCTTTGGCTCTAGAGCCTGCCGTGCGGACGGCCACCGCGGCCGCGGAAGCCCCTGGTTTAGAGAGCGCAAACTCATAATTTTCCCCGAAGCACTCTTCCAGGGCTCACCGGCCCGTCGGGAGCCGGGAATGTCAGGGAGCGTCAAGGCAGGCATGAAGGCCGCCCTCCAAATGGGAAAGCAGGGCTAGTTCCAGCAGGCCCCCGGGTTCATGGGCACACTCAGCGTACATGCCTGTGGTTTCTGGCGAGTCCCGGGAGACACCGGTCACCCTGCGTTTCCTTCCCCGAGTCAACTGATCGAAGGAGGGAGTCCCGCATCCAGCGAACTGTCTCAACCAAGGAAGGCCGTAGCTGCTCCTCTGGGCCTGGGGCTGCCTGCCGTGCCAAAGAAGGAACAGGACTTGAATTGCAGTAAGAACCCAAGCCGCCGTCCTCTAGGAGGCACGGTGCCTTCGGTCAGGGGGTCCCGGACGGAATGCGGAGACGAGGGTTACTCTGAGCGCAGCTCCGATTAGGGCAACGCGTAAGCCCTCCGCGCCATGTGGGATGTGGCAGAACGGTGTTCGTGAACGTGTGCGAGTGCTGAGGAAACCAAGCTGCTCCAGAAGAGAGGGCAGTGCGTTTCCCTACGCTCGGCGTGCACAGAGGGGCTCTAAGGGGCTACGGGCCTGGATGGTGCGTAGCAGACCCAGGTGCGCCTGGGGTTACTCAGTGTTCCTGCCGGGAACCGGGCGCCCCGGCTAGCCTCCCAGGTGTCCAGAAAGCTGTGCTGCCGTTCAAGGTATGCAGAGCAGAGGCCACCGCCTCCTGGAAACTGCAGCACGCCTCCGCTTCTGCACGGCAAACCAGGGCCTTACTTCCAGGCATGGCTTCATGCTGGGTGTGCCGGGAGCCACACAGCACGCTAAGATGCTGACTTTCTCCTCGAGCAGGGTGACTTCAGGCACGAGGGCGGGCCTCGCAGTGTTGCAAGCACAGCGTTCTCTCACGGCAGCTCACACAAGGGCCATGACAGGGTCTTCCTGGGCACTTCGCACCCACCAGCCACGTTGTCCCGAAGGGCGTTCGAGGGCTCTGGAGACGTAGCGCTCCTCAAGGAACGCGCAGTGTGTGGTTGCCCAGCACTCGGCACGCACGGGGGTCCTCCGAGGGAATCAACCAGTGGACCTCGACGTTGCTCAGCCGGCCCACAGGTGTCTGGAGGCACTCAGGGACCTTGGAGGGAAAATGCTGCACGCCCGTGGGGCCTAGGAGTCCCCGGGCGTGTACTGCCTTGAGAGCAAAGCGACTAAGAACTCCCGGAAAGAGCCGCATGCCTCCCTTTCTGCGCGGCTACTCAGGGCCTAACCTGGAGGCCAGCTCTCACGTTGAGGTTCCCTTTGGCTCTAGAGCCTGCCGTGCGGACGGCCACCGCGGCCGCGGAAGCCCCTGGTTTAGAGAGCGCAAACTCATAATTTTCCCCGAAGCACTCTTCCAGGGCTCACCGGCCCGTCGGGAGCCGGGAATGTCAGGGAGCGTCAAGGCAGGCATGAAGGCCGCCCTCCAAATGGGAAAGCAGGGCTAGTTCCAGCAGGCCCCCGGGTTCATGGGCACACTCAGCGTACATGCCTGTGGTTTCTGGCGAGTCCCGGGAGACACCGGTCACCCTGCGTTTCCTTCCCCGAGTCAACTGATCGAAGGAGGGAGTCCCGCATCCAGCGAACTGTCTCAACCAAGGAAGGCCGTAGCTGCTCCTCTGGGCCTGGGGCTGCCTGCCGTGCCAAAGAAGGAACAGGACTTGAATTGCAGTAAGAACCCAAGCCGCCGTCCTCTAGGAGGCACGGTGCCTTCGGTCAGGGGGTCCCGGACGGAATGCGGAGACGAGGGTTACTCTGAGCGCAGCTCCGATTAGGGCAACGCGTAAGCCCTCCGCGCCATGTGGGATGTGGCAGAACGGTGTTCGTGAACGTGTGCGAGTGCTGAGGAAACCAAGCTGCTCCAGAAGAGAGGGCAGTGCGTTTCCCTACGCTCGGCGTGCACAGAGGGGCTCTAAGGGGCTACGGGCCTGGATGGTGCGTAGCAGACCCAGGTGCGCCTGGGGTTACTCAGTGTTCCTGCCGGGAACCGGGCGCCCCGGCTAGCCTCCCAGGTGTCCAGAAAGCTGTGCTGCCGTTCAAGGTATGCAGAGCAGAGGCCACCGCCTCCTGGAAACTGCAGCACGCCTCCGCTTCTGCACGGCAAACCAGGGCCTTACTTCCAGGCATGGCTTCATGCTGGCTGTGCCGGGAGCCACACAGCACGCTAAGATGCTGACTTTCTCCTCGAGCAGGGTGACTTCAGGCACGAGGGCGGGCCTCGCAGTGTTGCAAGCACAGCGTTCTCTCACGGCAGCTCACACAAGGGCCATGACAGGGTCTTCCTGGGCACTTCGCACCCACCAGCCACGTTGTCCCGAAGGGCGTTCGAGGGCTCTGGAGACGTAGCGCTCCTCAAGGAACGCGCAGTGTGTGGTTGCCCAGCACTCGGCACGCACGGGGGTCCTCCGAGGGAATCAACCAATGGACCTCGACGTTGCTCAGCCGGCCCACAGGTGTCTGGAGGCACTCAGGGACCTTGGAGGGAAAATGCTGCACGCCCGTGGGGCCTAGGAGTCCCCGGGCGTGTACTGCCTTGAGAGCAAAGCGACTAAGAACTCCCGGAAAGAGCCGCATGCCTCCCTTTCTGCGCGGCTACTCAGGGCCTAACCTGGAGGCCAGCTCTCACGTTGAGGTTCCCTTTGGCTCTAGAGCCTGCCGTGCGGACGGCCACCGCGGCCGCGGAAGCCCCTGGTTTAGAGAGCGCAAACTCATAATTTTCCCCGAAGCACTCTTCCAGGGCTCACCGGCCCGTCGGGAGCCGGGAATGTCAGGGAGCGTCAAGGCAGGCATGAAGGCCGCCCTCCAAATGGGAAAGCAGGGCTAGTTCCAGCAGGCCCCCGGGTTCATGGGCACACTCAGCGTACATCCCTGTGGTTTCTGGCGAGTCCCGGGAGACACCGGTCACCCTGCGTTTCCTTCCCCGAGTCAACTGATCGAAGGAGGGAGTCCCGCATCCAGCGAACTGTCTCAACCAAGGAAGGCCGTAGCTGCTCCTCTGGGCCTGGGGCTGCCTGCCGTGCCAAAGAAGGAACAGGACTTGAATTGCAGTAAGAACCCAAGCCGCCGTCCTCTAGGAGGCACGGTGCCTTCGGTCAGGGGGTCCCGGACGGAATGCGGAGACGAGGGTTACTCTGAGCGCAGCTCCGATTAGGGCAACGCGTAAGCCCTCCGCGCCATGTGGGATGTGGCAGAACGGTGTTCGTGAACGTGTGCGAGTGCTGAGGAAACCAAGCTGCTCCAGAAGAGAGGGCAGTGCGTTTCCCTACGCTCGGCGTGCACAGAGGGGCTCTAAGGGGCTACGGGCCTGGATGGTGCGTAGCAGACCCAGGTGCGCCTGGGGTTACTCAGTGTTCCTGCCGGGAACCGGGCGCCCCGGCTAGCCTCCCAGGTGTCCAGAAAGCTGTGCTGCCGTTCAAGGTATGCAGAGCAGAGGCCACCGCCTCCTGGAAACTGCAGCACGCCTCCGCTTCTGCACGGCAAACCAGGGCCTTACTTCCAGGCATGGCTTCATGCTGGCTGTGCCGGGAGCCACACAGCACGCTAAGATGCTGACTTTCTCCTCGAGCAGGGTGACTTCAGGCACGAGGGCGGGCCTCGCAGTGTTGCAAGCACAGCGTTCTCTCACGGCAGCTCACACAAGGGCCATGACAGGGTCTTCCTGGGCACTTCGCACCCACCAGCCACGTTGTCCCGAAGGGCGTTCGAGGGCTCTGGAGACGTAGCGCTCCTCAAGGAACGCGCAGTGTGTGGTTGCCCAGCACTCGGCACGCACGGGGGTCCTCCGAGGGAATCAACCAGTGGACCTCGACGTTGCTCAGCCGGCCCACAGGTGTCTGGAGGCACTCAGGGACCTTGGAGGGAAAATGCTGCACGCCCGTGGGGCCTAGGAGTCCCCGGGCGTGTACTGCCTTGAGAGCAAAGCGACTAAGAACTCCCGGAAAGAGCCGCATGCCTCCCTTTCTGCGCGGCTACTCAGGGCCTAACCTGGAGGCCAGCTCTCACGTTGAGGTTCCCTTTGGCTCTAGAGCCTGCCGTGCGGACGGCCACCGCGGCCGCGGAAGCCCCTGGTTTAGAGAGCGCAAACTCATAATTTTCCCCGAAGCACTCTTCCAGGGCTCACCGGCCCGTCGGGAGCCGGGAATGTCAGGGAGCGTCAAGGCAGGCATGAAGGCCGCCCTCCAAATGGGAAAGCAGGGCTAGTTCCAGCAGGCCCCCGGGTTCATGGGCACACTCAGCGTACATCCCTGTGGTTTCTGGCGAGTCCCGGGAGACACCGGTCACCCTGCGTTTCCTTCCCCGAGTCAACTGATCGAAGGAGGGAGTCCCGCATCCAGCGAACTGTCTCAACCAAGGAAGGCCGTAGCTGCTCCTCTGGGCCTGGGGCTGCCTGCCGTGCCAAAGAAGGAACAGGACTTGAATTGCAGTAAGAACCCAAGCCGCCGTCCTCTAGGAGGCACGGTGCCTTCGGTCAGGGGGTCCCGGACGGAATGCGGAGACGAGGGTTACTCTGAGCGCAGCTCCGATTAGGGCAACGCGTAAGCCCTCCGCGCCATGTGGGATGTGGCAGAACGGTGTTCGTGAACGTGTGCGAGTGCTGAGGAAACCAAGCTGCTCCAGAAGAGAGGGCAGTGCGTTTCCCTACGCTCGGCGTGCACAGAGGGGCTCGAAGGGGCTACGGGCCTGGATGGTGCGTAGCAGACCCAGGTGCGCCTGGGGTTACTCAGTGTTCCTGCCGGGAACCGGGCGCCCCGGCTAGCCTCCCAGGTGTCCAGAAAGCTGTGCTGCCGTTCAAGGTATGCAGAGCAGAGGCCACCGCCTCCTGGAAACTGCAGCACGCCTCCGCTTCTGCACGGCAAACCAGGGCCTTACTTCCAGGCATGGCTTCATGCTGGGTGTGCCGGGAGCCACACAGCACGCTAAGATGCTGACTTTCTCCTCGAGCAGGGTGACTTCAGGCACGAGGGCGGGCCTCGCAGTGTTGCAAGCACAGCGTTCTCTCACGGCAGCTCACACAAGGGCCATGACAGGGTCTTCCTGGGCACTTCGCACCCACCAGCCACGTTGTCCCGAAGGGCGTTCGAGGGCTCTGGAGACGTAGCGCTCCTCAAGGAACGCGCAGTGTGTGGTTGCCCAGCACTCGGCACGCACGGGGGTCCTCCGAGGGAATCAACCAGTGGACCTCGACGTTGCTCAGCCGGCCCACAGGTGTCTGGAGGCACTCAGGGACCTTGGAGGGAAAATGCTGCACGCCCGTGGGGCCTAGGAGTCCCCGGGCGTGTACTGCCTTGAGAGCAAAGCGACTAAGAACTCCCGGAAAGAGCCGCATGCCTCCCTTTCTGCGCGGCTACTCAGGGCCTAACCTGGAGGCCAGCTCTCACGTTGAGGTTCCCTTTGGCTCTAGAGCCTGCCGTGCGGACGGCCACCGCGGCCGCGGAAGCCCCTGGTTTAGAGAGCGCAAACTCATAATTTTCCCCGAAGCACTCTTCCAGGGCTCACCGGCCCGTCGGGAGCCGGGAATGTCAGGGAGCGTCAAGGCAGGCATGAAGGCCGCCCTCCAAATGGGAAAGCAGGGCTAGTTCCAGCAGGCCCCCGGGTTCATGGGCACACTCAGCGTACATCCCTGTGGTTTCTGGCGAGTCCCGGGAGACACCGGTCACCCTGCGTTTCCTTCCCCGAGTCAACTGCTCGAAGGAGGGAGTCCCGCATCCAGCGAACTGTCTCAACCAAGGAAGGCCGTAGCTGCTCCTCTGGGCCTGGGGCTGCCCGCAGTGCCAAAGAAGGAACAGGACTTGAATTGCAGTAAGAACCCAAGCCGCCGTCCTCTAGGAGGCACGGTGCCTTCGGTCAGGGGGTCCCGGACGGAATGCGGGGACGAGGGTTACTCTGAGCGCAGCTCCGATTAGGGCAACGCGTAAGCCCTCCGCGCCATGTGGGATGTGGCAGAACGGTGTTCGTGAACGTGTGCGAGTGCTGAGGAAACCAAGCTGCTCCAGAAGAGAGGGCAGTGCGTTTCCCTACGCTCGGCGTGCACAGAGGGGCTCGAAGGGGCTACGGGCCTGGATGGTGCGTAGCAGACCCAGGTGCGCCTGGGGTTACTCAGTGTTCCTGCCGGGAACAGGGCGCCCCGGCTAGCCTCCCAGGTGTCCAGAAAGCTGTGCTGCCGTTCAAGGTATGCAGAGCAGAGGCCACCGCCTCCTGGAAACTGCAGCACGCCTCCGCTTCTGCACGGCAATCCAGGGCCTTACTTCCAGGCATGGCTTCATGCTGGGTGTGCCGGGAGCCACACAGCACGCTAAGATGCTGACTTTCTCCTCGAGCAGGGTGACTTCAGGCACGAGGGCGGGCCTCGCAGTGTTGCAAGCACAGCGTTCTCTCACGGCAGCTCACACAAGGGCCATGACAGGGTCTTCCTGGGCACTTCGCACCCACCAGCCACGTTGTCCCGATGGGCGTTCGAGGGCTCTGGAGACGTAGCGCTCCTCAAGGAACGCGCGGTGTGTGGTTGCCCAGCACTCGGCACGCACGGGGGTCCTCCGAGGGAATCAACCAATGGACCTCGACGTTGCTCAGCCGGCCCACAGGTGTCTGGAGGCACTCAGGGACCTTGGAGGGAAAATGCTGCACGCCCGTGGGGCCTAGGAGTCCCCGGGCGTGTACTGCCTTGAGAGCAAAGCGACTAAGAACTCCCGGAAAGAGCCGCATGCCTCCCTTTCTGCGCGGCTACTCAGGGCCTAACCTGGAGGCCAGCTCTCACGTTGAGGTTCCCTTTGGCTCTAGAGCCTGCCGTGCGGACGGCCACCGCGGCCGCGGAAGCCCCTGGTTTAGAGAGCGCAAACTCATAATTTTCCCCGAAGCACTCTTCCAGGGCTCACCGGCCCGTCGGGAGCCGGGAATGTCAGGGAGCGTCAAGGCAGGCATGAAGGCCGCCCTCCAAATGGGAAAGCAGGGCTAGTTCCAGCAGGCCCCCGGGTTCATGGGCACACTCAGCGTACATCCCTGTGGTTTCTGGCGAGTCCCGGGAGACACCGGTCACCCTGCGTTTCCTTCCCCGAGTCAACTGCTCGAAGGAGGGAGTCCCGCATCCAGCGAACTGTCTCAACCAAGGAAGGCCGTAGCTGCTCCTCTGGGCCTGGGGCTGCCCGCAGTGCCAAAGAAGGAACAGGACTTGAATTGCAGTAAGAACCCAAGCCGCCGTCCTCTAGGAGGCACGGTGCCTTCGGTCAGGGGGTCCCGGACGGAATGCGGGGACGAGGGTTACTCTGAGCGCAGCTCCGATTAGGGCAACGCGTAAGCCCTCCGCGCCATGTGGGATGTGGCAGAACGGTGTTCGTGAACGTGTGCGAGTGCTGAGGAAACCAAGCTGCTCCAGAAGAGAGGGCAGTGCGTTTCCCTACGCTCGGCGTGCACAGAGGGGCTCGAAGGGGCTACGGGCCTGGATGGTGCGTAGCAGACCCAGGTGCGCCTGGGGTTACTCAGTGTTCCTGCCGGGAACAGGGCGCCCCGGCTAGCCTCCCAGGTGTCCAGAAAGCTGTGCTGCCGTTCAAGGTATGCAGAGCAGAGGCCACCGCCTCCTGGAAACTGCAGCACGCCTCCGCTTCTGCACGGCAAACCAGGGCCTTACTTCCAGGCATGGCTTCATGCTGGGTGTGCCGGGAGCCACACAGCACGCTAAGATGCTGACTTTCTCCTCGAGCAGGGTGACTTCAGGCACGAGGGCGGGCCTCGCAGTGTTGCAAGCACAGCGTTCTCTCACGGCAGCTCACACAAGGGCCATGACAGGGTCTTCCTGGGCACTTCGCACCCACCAGCCACGTTGTCCCGATGGGCGTTCGAGGGCTCTGGAGACGTAGCGCTCCTCAAGGAACGCGCGGTGTGTGGTTGCCCAGCACTCGGCACGCACGGGGGTCCTCCGAGGGAATCAACCAATGGACCTCGACGTTGCTCAGCCGGCCCACAGGTGTCTGGAGGCACTCAGGGACCTTGGAGGGAAAATGCTGCACGCCCGTGGGGCCTAGGAGTCCCCGGGCGTGTACTGCCTTGAGAGCAAAGCGACTAAGAACTCCCGGAAAGAGCCGCATGCCTCCCTTTCTGCGCGGCTACTCAGGGCCTAACCTGGAGGCCAGCTCTCACGTTGAGGTTCCCTTTGGCTCTAGAGCCTGCCGTGCGGACGGCCACCGCGGCCGCGGAAGCCCCTGGTTTAGAGAGCGCAAACTCATAATTTTCCCCGAAGCACTCTTCCAGGGCTCACCGGCCCGTCGGGAGCCGGGAATGTCAGGGAGCGTCAAGGCAGGCATGAAGGCCGCCCTCCAAATGGGAAAGCAGGGCTAGTTCCAGCAGGCCCCCGGGTTCATGGGCACACTCAGCGTACATCCCTGTGGTTTCTGGCGAGTCCCGGGAGACACCGGTCACCCTGCGTTTCCTTCCCCGAGTCAACTGATCGAAGGAGGGAGTCCCGCATCCAGCGAACTGTCTCAACCAAGGAAGGCCGTAGCTGCTCCTCTGGGCCTGGGGCTGCCCGCAGTGCCAAAGAAGGAACAGGACTTGAATTGCAGTAAGAACCCAAGCCGCCGTCCTCTAGGAGGCACGGTGCCTTCGGTCAGGGGGTCCCGGACGGAATGCGGGGACGAGGGTTACTCTGAGCGCAGCTCTGATTAGGGCAACGCGTAAGCCCTCCGCGCCATGTGGGATGTGGCAGAACGGTGTTCGTGAACGTGTGCGAGTGCTGAGGAAACCAAGCTGCTCCAGAAGAGAGGGCAGTGCGTTTCCCTACGCTCGGCGTGCACAGAGGGGCTCGAAGGGGCTACGGGCCTGGATGGTGCGTAGCAGACCCAGGTGCGCCTGGGGTTACTCAGTGTTCCTGCCGGGAACAGGGCGCCCCGGCTAGCCTCCCAGGTGTCCAGAAAGCTGTGCTGCCGTTCAAGGTATGCAGAGCAGAGGCCACCGCCTCCTGGAAACTGCAGCACGCCTCCGCTTCTGCACGGCAAACCAGGGCCTTACTTCCAGGCATGGCTTCATGCTGGGTGTGCCGGGAGCCACACAGCACGCTAAGATGCTGACTTTCTCCTCGAGCAGGGTGACTTCAGGCACGAGGGCGGGCCTCGCAGTGTTGCAAGCACAGCGTTCTCTCACGGCAGCTCACACAAGGGCCATGACAGGGTCTTCCTGGGCACTTCGCACCCACCAGCCACGTTGTCCCGAAGGGCGTTCGAGGGCTCTGGAGACGTAGCGCTCCTCAAGGAACGCGCAGTGTGTGGTTGCCCAGCACTCGGCACGCACGGGGGTCCTCCGAGGGAATCAACCAATGGACCTCGACGTTGCTCAGCCGGCCCACAGGTGTCTGGAGGCACTCAGGGACCTTGGAGGGAAAATGCTGCACGCCCGTGGGGCCTAGGAGTCCCCGGGCGTGTACTGCCTTGAGAGCAAAGCGACTAAGAACTCCCGGAAAGAGCCGCATGCCTCCCTTTCTGCGCGGCTACTCAGGGCCTAACCTGGAGGCCAGCTCTCACGTTGAGGTTCCCTTTGGCTCTAGAGCCTGCCGTGCGGACGGCCACCGCGGCCGCGGAAGCCCCTGGTTTAGAGAGCGCAAACTCATAATTTTCCCCGAAGCACTCTTCCAGGGCTCACCGGCCCGTCGGGAGCCGGGAATGTCAGGGAGCGTCAAGGCAGGCATGAAGGCCGCCCTCCAAATGGGAAAGCAGGGCTAGTTCCAGCAGGCCCCCGGGTTCATGGGCACACTCAGCGTACATCCCTGTGGTTTCTGGCGAGTCCCGGGAGACACCGGTCACCCTGCGTTTCCTTCCCCGAGTCAACTGCTCGAAGGAGGGAGTCCCGCATCCAGCGAACTGTCTCAACCAAGGAAGGCCGTAGCTGCTCCTCTGGGCCTGGGGCTGCCCGCAGTGCCAAAGAAGGAACAGGACTTGAATTGCAGTAAGAACCCAAGCCGCCGTCCTCTAGGAGGCACGGTGCCTTCGGTCAGGGGGTCCCGGACGGAATGCGGGGACGAGGGTTACTCTGAGCGCAGCTCCGATTAGGGCAACGCGTAAGCCCTCCGCGCCATGTGGGATGTGGCAGAACGGTGTTCGTGAACGTGTGCGAGTGCTGAGGAAACCAAGCTGCTCCAGAAGAGAGGGCAGTGCGTTTCCCTACGCTCGGCGTGCACAGAGGGGCTCGAAGGGGCTACGGGCCTGGATGGTGCGTAGCAGACCCAGGTGCGCCTGGGGTTACTCAGTGTTCCTGCCGGGAACAGGGCGCCCCGGCTAGCCTCCCAGGTGTCCAGAAAGCTGTGCTGCCGTTCAAGGTATGCAGAGCAGAGGCCACCGCCTCCTGGAAACTGCAGCACGCCTCCGCTTCTGCACGGCAAACCAGGGCCTTACTTCCAGGCATGGCTTCATGCTGGGTGTGCCGGGAGCCACACAGCACGCTAAGATGCTGACTTTCTCCTCGAGCAGGGTGACTTCAGGCACGAGGGCGGGCCTCGCAGTGTTGCAAGCACAGCGTTCTCTCACGGCAGCTCACACAAGGGCCATGACAGGGTCTTCCTGGGCACTTCGCACCCACCAGCCACGTTGTCCCGATGGGCGTTCGAGGGCTCTGGAGACGTAGCGCTCCTCAAGGAACGCGCAGTGTGTGGTTGCCCAGCACTCGGCACGCACGGGGGTCCTCCGAGGGAATCAACCAATGGACCTCGACGTTGCTCAGCCGGCCCACAGGTGTCTGGAGGCACTCAGGGACCTTGGAGGGAAAATGCTGCACGCCCGTGGGGCCTAGGAGTCCCCGGGCGTGTACTGCCTTGAGAGCAAAGCGACTAAGAACTCCCGGAAAGAGCCGCATGCCTCCCTTTCTGCGCGGCTACTCAGGGCCTAACCTGGAGGCCAGCTCTCACGTTGAGGTTCCCTTTGGCTCTAGAGCCTGCCGTGCGGACGGCCACCGCGGCCGCGGAAGCCCCTGGTTTAGAGAGCGCAAACTCATAATTTTCCCCGAAGCACTCTTCCAGGGCTCACCGGCCCGTCGGGAGCCGGGAATGTCAGGGAGCGTCAAGGCAGGCATGAAGGCCGCCCTCCAAATGGGAAAGCAGGGCTAGTTCCAGCAGGCCCCCGGGTTCATGGGCACACTCAGCGTACATCCCTGTGGTTTCTGGCGAGTCCCGGGAGACACCGGTCACCCTGCGTTTCCTTCCCCGAGTCAACTGATCGAAGGAGGGAGTCCCGCATCCAGCGAACTGTCTCAACCAAGGAAGGCCGTAGCTGCTCCTCTGGGCCTGGGGCTGCCCGCAGTGCCAAAGAAGGAACAGGACTTGAATTGCAGTAAGAACCCAAGCCGCCGTCCTCTAGGAGGCACGGTGCCTTCGGTCAGGGGGTCCCGGACGGAATGCGGGGACGAGGGTTACTCTGAGCGCAGCTCCGATTAGGGCAACGCGTAAGCCCTCCGCGCCATGTGGGATGTGGCAGAACGGTGTTCGTGAACGTGTGCGAGTGCTGAGGAAACCAAGCTGCTCCAGAAGAGAGGGCAGTGCGTTTCCCTACGCTCGGCGTGCACAGAGGGGCTCTAAGGGGCTACGGGCCTGGATGGTGCGTAGCAGACCCAGGTGCGCCTGGGGTTACTCAGTGTTCCTGCCGGGAACAGGGCGCCCCGGCTAGCCTCCCAGGTGTCCAGAAAGCTGTGCTGCCGTTCAAGGTATGCAGAGCAGAGGCCACCGCCTCCTGGAAACTGCAGCACGCCTCCGCTTCTGCACGGCAAACCAGGGCCTTACTTCCAGGCATGGCTTCATGCTGGGTGTGCCGGGAGCCACACAGCACGCTAAGATGCTGACTTTCTCCTCGAGCAGGGTGACTTCAGGCACGAGGGCGGGCCTCGCAGTGTTGCAAGCACAGCGTTCTCTCACGGCAGCTCACACAAGGGCCATGACAGGGTCTTCCTGGGCACTTCGCACCCACCAGCCACGTTGTCCCGAAGGGCGTTCGAGGGCTCTGGAGACGTAGCGCTCCTCAAGGAACGCGCAGTGTGTGGTTGCCCAGCACTCGGCACGCACGGGGGTCCTCCGAGGGAATCAACCAATGGACCTCGACGTTGCTCAGCCGGCCCACAGGTGTCTGGAGGCACTCAGGGACCTTGGAGGGAAAATGCTGCACGCCCGTGGGGCCTAGGAGTCCCCGGGCGTGTACTGCCTTGAGAGCAAAGCGACTAAGAACTCCCGGAAAGAGCCGCATGCCTCCCTTTCTGCGCGGCTACTCAGGGCCTAACCTGGAGGCCAGCTCTCACGTTGAGGTTCCCTTTGGCTCTAGAGCCTGCCGTGCGGACGGCCACCGCGGCCGCGGAAGCCCCTGGTTTAGAGAGCGCAAACTCATAATTTTCCCCGAAGCACTCTTCCAGGGCTCACCGGCCCGTCGGGAGCCGGGAATGTCAGGGAGCGTCAAGGCAGGCATGAAGGCCGCCCTCCAAATGGGAAAGCAGGGCTAGTTCCAGCAGGCCCCCGGGTTCATGGGCACACTCAGCGTACATCCCTGTGGTTTCTGGCGAGTCCCGGGAGACACCGGTCACCCTGCGTTTCCTTCCCCGAGTCAACTGATCGAAGGAGGGAGTCCCGCATCCAGCGAACTGTCTCAACCAAGGAAGGCCGTAGCTGCTCCTCTGGGCCTGGGGCTGCCTGCAGTGCCAAAGAAGGAACAGGACTTGAATTGCAGTAAGAACCCAAGCCGCCGTCCTCTAGGAGGCACGGTGCCTTCGGTCAGGGGGTCCCGGACGGAATGCGGGGACGAGGGTTACTCTGAGCGCAGCTCCGATTAGGGCAACGCGTAAGCCCTCCGCGCCATGTGGGATGTGGCAGAACGGTGTTCGTGAACGTGTGCGAGTGCTGAGGAAACCAAGCTGCTCCAGAAGAGAGGGCAGTGCGTTTCCCTACGCTCGGCGTGCACAGAGGGGCTCTA
Organism: Lagenorhynchus albirostris; assembly: GCF_949774975.1. Lineage (NCBI taxonomy): Eukaryota > Metazoa > Chordata > Mammalia > Artiodactyla > Delphinidae > Lagenorhynchus > Lagenorhynchus albirostris. The sequence continues at coordinate 151,169 of NW_026783616.1, read as the reverse complement.
AGGGGCTACGGGCCTGGATGGTGCGTAGCAGACCCAGGTGCGCCTGGGGTTACTCAGTGTTCCTGCCGGGAACAGGGCGCCCCGGCTAGCCTCCCAGGTGTCCAGAAAGCTGTGCTGCCGTTCAAGGTATGCAGAGCAGAGGCCACCGCCTCCTGGAAACTGCAGCACGCCTCCGCTTCTGCACGGCAAACCAGGGCCTTACTTCCAGGCATGGCTTCATGCTGGGTGTGCCGGGAGCCACACAGCACGCTAAGATGCTGACTTTCTCCTCGAGCAGGGTGACTTCAGGCACGAGGGCGGGCCTCGCAGTGTTGCAAGCACAGCGTTCTCTCACGGCAGCTCACACAAGGGCCATGACAGGGTCTTCCTGGGCACTTCGCACCCACCAGCCACGTTGTCCCGAAGGGCGTTCGAGGGCTCTGGAGACGTAGCGCTCCTCAAGGAACGCGCAGTGTGTGGTTGCCCAGCACTCGGCACGCACGGGGGTCCTCCGAGGGAATCAACCAATGGACCTCGACGTTGCTCAGCCGGCCCACAGGTGTCTGGAGGCACTCAGGGACCTTGGAGGGAAAATGCTGCACGCCCGTGGGGCCTAGGAGTCCCCGGGCGTGTACTGCCTTGAGAGCAAAGCGACTAAGAACTCCCGGAAAGAGCCGCATGCCTCCCTTTCTGCGCGGCTACTCAGGGCCTAACCTGGAGGCCAGCTCTCACGTTGAGGTTCCCTTTGGCTCTAGAGCCTGCCGTGCGGACGGCCACCGCGGCCGCGGAAGCCCCTGGTTTAGAGAGCGCAAACTCATAATTTTCCCCGAAGCACTCTTCCAGGGCTCACCGGCCCGTCGGGAGCCGGGAATGTCAGGGAGCGTCAAGGCAGGCATGAAGGCCGCCCTCCAAATGGGAAAGCAGGGCTAGTTCCAGCAGGCCCCCGGGTTCATGGGCACACTCAGCGTACATCCCTGTGGTTTCTGGCGAGTCCCGGGAGACACCGGTCACCCTGCGTTTCCTTCCCCGAGTCAACTGATCGAAGGAGGGAGTCCCGCATCCAGCGAACTGTCTCAACCAAGGAAGGCCGTAGCTGCTCCTCTGGGCCTGGGGCTGCCCGCAGTGCCAAAGAAGGAACAGGACTTGAATTGCAGTAAGAACCCAAGCCGCCGTCCTCTAGGAGGCACGGTGCCTTCGGTCAGGGGGTCCCGGACGGAATGCGGGGACGAGGGTTACTCTGAGCGCAGCTCCGATTAGGGCAACGCGTAAGCCCTCCGCGCCATGTGGGATGTGGCAGAACGGTGTTCGTGAACGTGTGCGAGTGCTGAGGAAACCAAGCTGCTCCAGAAGAGAGGGCAGTGCGTTTCCCTACGCTCGGCGTGCACAGAGGGGCTCGAAGGGGCTACGGGCCTGGATGGTGCGTAGCAGACCCAGGTGCGCCTGGGGTTACTCAGTGTTCCTGCCGGGAACAGGGCGCCCCGGCTAGCCTCCCAGGTGTCCAGAAAGCTGTGCTGCCGTTCAAGGTATGCAGAGCAGAGGCCACCGCCTCCTGGAAACTGCAGCACGCCTCCGCTTCTGCACGGCAAACCAGGGCCTTACTTCCAGGCATGGCTTCATGCTGGGTGTGCCGGGAGCCACACAGCACGCTAAGATGCTGACTTTCTCCTCGAGCAGGGTGACTTCAGGCACGAGGGCGGGCCTCGCAGTGTTGCAAGCACAGCGTTCTCTCACGGCAGCTCACACAAGGGCCGTGACAGGGTCTTCCTGGGCACTTCGCACCCACCAGCCACGTTGTCCCGAAGGGCGTTCGAGGGCTCTGGAGACGTAGCGCTCCTCAAGGAACGCGCAGTGTGTGGTTGCCCAGCACTCGGCACGCACGGGGGTCCTCCGAGGGAATCAACCAATGGACCTCGACGTTGCTCAGCCGGCCCACAGGTGTCTGGAGGCACTCAGGGACCTTGGAGGGAAAATGCTGCACGCCCGTGGGGCCTAGGAGTCCCCGGGCGTGTACTGCCTTGAGAGCAAAGCGACTAAGAACTCCCGGAAAGAGCCGCATGCCTCCCTTTCTGCGCGGCTACTCAGGGCCTAACCTGGAGGCCAGCTCTCACGTTGAGGTTCCCTTTGGCTCTAGAGCCTGCCGTGCGGACGGCCACCGCGGCCGCGGAAGCCCCTGGTTTAGAGAGCGCAAACTCATAATTTTCCCCGAAGCACTCTTCCAGGGCTCACCGGCCCGTCGGGAGCCGGGAATGTCAGGGAGCGTCAAGGCAGGCATGAAGGCCGCCCTCCAAATGGGAAAGCAGGGCTAGTTCCAGCAGGCCCCCGGGTTCATGGGCACACTCAGCGTACATCCCTGTGGTTTCTGGCGAGTCCCGGGAGACACCGGTCACCCTGCGTTTCCTTCCCCGAGTCAACTGATCGAAGGAGGGAGTCCCGCATCCAGCGAACTGTCTCAACCAAGGAAGGCCGTAGCTGCTCCTCTGGGCCTGGGGCTGCCCGCAGTGCCAAAGAAGGAACAGGACTTGAATTGCAGTAAGAACCCAAGCCGCCGTCCTCTAGGAGGCACGGTGCCTTCGGTCAGGGGGTCCCGGACGGAATGCGGGGACGAGGGTTACTCTGAGCGCAGCTCCGATTAGGGCAACGCGTAAGCCCTCCGCGCCATGTGGGATGTGGCAGAACGGTGTTCGTGAACGTGTGCGAGTGCTGAGGAAACCAAGCTGCTCCAGAAGAGAGGGCAGTGCGTTTCCCTACGCTCGGCGTGCACAGAGGGGCTCGAAGGGGCTACGGGCCTGGATGGTGCGTAGCAGACCCAGGTGCGCCTGGGGTTACTCAGTGTTCCTGCCGGGAACAGGGCGCCCCGGCTAGCCTCCCAGGTGTCCAGAAAGCTGTGCTGCCGTTCAAGGTATGCAGAGCAGAGGCCACCGCCTCCTGGAAACTGCAGCACGCCTCCGCTTCTGCACGGCAAACCAGGGCCTTACTTCCAGGCATGGCTTCATGCTGGGTGTGCCGGGAGCCACACAGCACGCTAAGATGCTGACTTTCTCCTCGAGCAGGGTGACTTCAGGCACGAGGGCGGGCCTTGCAGTGTTGCAAGCACAGCGTTCTCTCACGGCAGCTCACACAAGGGCCGTGACAGGGTCTTCCTGGGCACTTCGCACCCACCAGCCACGTTGTCCCGAAGGGCGTTCGAGGGCTCTGGAGACGTAGCGCTCCTCAAGGAACGCGCAGTGTGTGGTTGCCCAGCACTCGGCACGCACGGGGGTCCTCCGAGGGAATCAACCAATGGACCTCGACGTTGCTCAGCCGGCCCACAGGTGTCTGGAGGCACTCAGGGACCTTGGAGGGAAAATGCTGCACGCCCGTGGGGCCTAGGAGTCCCCGGGCGTGTACTGCCTTGAGAGCAAAGCGACTAAGAACTCCCGGAAAGAGCCGCATGCCTCCCTTTCTGCGCGGCTACTCAGGGCCTAACCTGGAGGCCAGCTCTCACGTTGAGGTTCCCTTTGGCTCTAGAGCCTGCCGTGCGGACGGCCACCGCGGCCGCGGAAGCCCCTGGTTTAGAGAGCGCAAACTCATAATTTTCCCCGAAGCACTCTTCCAGGGCTCACCGGCCCGTCGGGAGCCGGGAATGTCAGGGAGCGTCAAGGCAGGCATGAAGGCCGCCCTCCAAATGGGAAAGCAGGGCTAGTTCCAGCAGGCCCCCGGGTTCATGGGCACACTCAGCGTACATCCCTGTGGTTTCTGGCGAGTCCCGGGAGACACCGGTCACCCTGCGTTTCCTTCCCCGAGTCAACTGATCGAAGGAGGGAGTCCCGCATCCAGCGAACTGTCTCAACCAAGGAAGGCCGTAGCTGCTCCTCTGGGCCTGGGGCTGCCCGCAGTGCCAAAGAAGGAACAGGACTTGAATTGCAGTAAGAACCCAAGCCGCCGTCCTCTAGGAGGCACGGTGCCTTCGGTCAGGGGGTCCCGGACGGAATGCGGGGACGAGGGTTACTCTGAGCGCAGCTCCGATTAGGGCAACGCGTAAGCCCTCCGCGCCATGTGGGATGTGGCAGAACGGTGTTCGTGAACGTGTGCGAGTGCTGAGGAAACCAAGCTGCTCCAGAAGAGAGGGCAGTGCGTTTCCCTACGCTCGGCGTGCACAGAGGGGCTCGAAGGGGCTACGGGCCTGGATGGTGCGTAGCAGACCCAGGTGCGCCTGGGGTTACTCAGTGTTCCTGCCGGGAACAGGGCGCCCCGGCTAGCCTCCCAGGTGTCCAGAAAGCTGTGCTGCCGTTCAAGGTATGCAGAGCAGAGGCCACCGCCTCCTGGAAACTGCAGCACGCCTCCGCTTCTGCACGGCAAACCAGGGCCTTACTTCCAGGCATGGCTTCATGCTGGGTGTGCCGGGAGCCACACAGCACGCTAAGATGCTGACTTTCTCCTCGAGCAGGGTGACTTCAGGCACGAGGGCGGGCCTCGCAGTGTTGCAAGCACAGCGTTCTCTCACGGCAGCTCACACAAGGGCCATGACAGGGTCTTCCTGGGCACTTCGCACCCACCAGCCACGTTGTCCCGAAGGGCGTTCGAGGGCTCTGGAGACGTAGCGCTCCTCAAGGAACGCGCAGTGTGTGGTTGCCCAGCACTCGGCACGCACGGGGGTCCTCCGAGGGAATCAACCAATGGACCTCGACGTTGCTCAGCCGGCCCACAGGTGTCTGGAGGCACTCAGGGACCTTGGAGGGAAAATGCTGCACGCCCGTGGGGCCTAGGAGTCCCCGGGCGTGTACTGCCTTGAGAGCAAAGCGACTAAGAACTCCCGGAAAGAGCCGCATGCCTCCCTTTCTGCGCGGCTACTCAGGGCCTAACCTGGAGGCCAGCTCTCACGTTGAGGTTCCCTTTGGCTCTAGAGCCTGCCGTGCGGACGGCCACCGCGGCCGCGGAAGCCCCTGGTTTAGAGAGCGCAAACTCATAATTTTCCCCGAAGCACTCTTCCAGGGCTCACCGGCCCGTCGGGAGCCGGGAATGTCAGGGAGCGTCAAGGCAGGCATGAAGGCCGCCCTCCAAATGGGAAAGCAGGGCTAGTTCCAGCAGGCCCCCGGGTTCATGGGCACACTCAGCGTACATCCCTGTGGTTTCTGGCGAGTCCCGGGAGACACCGGTCACCCTGCGTTTCCTTCCCCGAGTCAACTGATCGAAGGAGGGAGTCCCGCATCCAGCGAACTGTCTCAACCAAGGAAGGCCGTAGCTGCTCCTCTGGGCCTGGGGCTGCCCGCAGTGCCAAAGAAGGAACAGGACTTGAATTGCAGTAAGAACCCAAGCCGCCGTCCTCTAGGAGGCACGGTGCCTTCGGTCAGGGGGTCCCGGACGGAATGCGGGGACGAGGGTTACTCTGAGCGCAGCTCCGATTAGGGCAACGCGTAAGCCCTCCGCGCCATGTGGGATGTGGCAGAACGGTGTTCGTGAACGTGTGCGAGTGCTGAGGAAACCAAGCTGCTCCAGAAGAGAGGGCAGTGCGTTTCCCTACGCTCGGCGTGCACAGAGGGGCTCGAAGGGGCTACGGGCCTGGATGGTGCGTAGCAGACCCAGGTGCGCCTGGGGTTACTCAGTGTTCCTGCCGGGAACAGGGCGCCCCGGCTAGCCTCCCAGGTGTCCAGAAAGCTGTGCTGCCGTTCAAGGTATGCAGAGCAGAGGCCACCGCCTCCTGGAAACTGCAGCACGCCTCCGCTTCTGCACGGCAAACCAGGGCCTTACTTCCAGGCATGGCTTCATGCTGGGTGTGCCGGGAGCCACACAGCACGCTAAGATGCTGACTTTCTCCTCGAGCAGGGTGACTTCAGGCACGAGGGCGGGCCTCGCAGTGTTGCAAGCACAGCGTTCTCTCACGGCAGCTCACACAAGGGCCATGACAGGGTCTTCCTGGGCACTTCGCACCCACCAGCCACGTTGTCCCGAAGGGCGTTCGAGGGCTCTGGAGACGTAGCGCTCCTCAAGGAACGCGCGGTGTGTGGTTGCCCAGCACTCGGCACGCACGGGGGTCCTCCGAGGGAATCAACCAATGGACCTCGACGTTGCTCAGCCGGCCCACAGGTGTCTGGAGGCACTCAGGGACCTTGGAGGGAAAATGCTGCACGCCCGTGGGGCCTAGGAGTCCCCGGGCGTGTACTGCCTTGAGAGCAAAGCGACTAAGAACTCCCGGAAAGAGCCGCATGCCTCCCTTTCTGCGCGGCTACTCAGGGCCTAACCTGGAGGCCAGCTCTCACGTTGAGGTTCCCTTTGGCTCTAGAGCCTGCCGTGCGGACGGCCACCGCGGCCGCGGAAGCCCCTGGTTTAGAGAGCGCAAACTCATAATTTTCCCCGAAGCACTCTTCCAGGGCTCACCGGCCCGTCGGGAGCCGGGAATGTCAGGGAGCGTCAAGGCAGGCATGAAGGCCGCCCTCCAAATGGGAAAGCAGGGCTAGTTCCAGCAGGCCCCCGGGTTCATGGGCACACTCAGCGTACATCCCTGTGGTTTCTGGCGAGTCCCGGGAGACACCGGTCACCCTGCGTTTCCTTCCCCGAGTCAACTGATCGAAGGAGGGAGTCCCGCATCCAGCGAACTGTCTCAACCAAGGAAGGCCGTAGCTGCTCCTCTGGGCCTGGGGCTGCCCGCAGTGCCAAAGAAGGAACAGGACTTGAATTGCAGTAAGAACCCAAGCCGCCGTCCTCTAGGAGGCACGGTGCCTTCGGTCAGGGGGTCCCGGACGGAATGCGGGGACGAGGGTTACTCTGAGCGCAGCTCCGATTAGGGCAACGCGTAAGCCCTCCGCGCCATGTGGGATGTGGCAGAACGGTGTTCGTGAACGTGTGCGAGTGCTGAGGAAACCAAGCTGCTCCAGAAGAGAGGGCAGTGCGTTTCCCTACGCTCGGCGTGCACAGAGGGGCTCTAAGGGGCTACGGGCCTGGATGGTGCGTAGCAGACCCAGGTGCGCCTGGGGTTACTCAGTGTTCCTGCCGGGAACAGGGCGCCCCGGCTAGCCTCCCAGGTGTCCAGAAAGCTGTGCTGCCGTTCAAGGTATGCAGAGCAGAGGCCACCGCCTCCTGGAAACTGCAGCACGCCTCCGCTTCTGCACGGCAAACCAGGGCCTTACTTCCAGGCATGGCTTCATGCTGGGTGTGCCGGGAGCCACACAGCACGCTAAGATGCTGACTTTCTCCTCGAGCAGGGTGACTTCAGGCACGAGGGCGGGCCTCGCAGTGTTGCAAGCACAGCGTTCTCTCACGGCAGCTCACACAAGGGCCATGACAGGGTCTTCCTGGGCACTTCGCACCCACCAGCCACGTTGTCCCGAAGGGCGTTCGAGGGCTCTGGAGACGTAGCGCTCCTCAAGGAACGCGCAGTGTGTGGTTGCCCAGCACTCGGCACGCACGGGGGTCCTCCGAGGGAATCAACCAATGGACCTCGACGTTGCTCAGCCGGCCCACAGGTGTCTGGAGGCACTCAGGGACCTTGGAGGGAAAATGCTGCACGCCCGTGGGGCCTAGGAGTCCCCGGGCGTGTACTGCCTTGAGAGCAAAGCGACTAAGAACTCCCGGAAAGAGCCGCATGCCTCCCTTTCTGCGCGGCTACTCAGGGCCTAACCTGGAGGCCAGCTCTCACGTTGAGGTTCCCTTTGGCTCTAGAGCCTGCCGTGCGGACGGCCACCGCGGCCGCGGAAGCCCCTGGTTTAGAGAGCGCAAACTCATAATTTTCCCCGAAGCACTCTTCCAGGGCTCACCGGCCCGTCGGGAGCCGGGAATGTCAGGGAGCGTCAAGGCAGGCATGAAGGCCGCCCTCCAAATGGGAAAGCAGGGCTAGTTCCAGCAGGCCCCCGGGTTCATGGGCACACTCAGCGTACATCCCTGTGGTTTCTGGCGAGTCCCGGGAGACACCGGTCACCCTGCGTTTCCTTCCCCGAGTCAACTGATCGAAGGAGGGAGTCCCGCATCCAGCGAACTGTCTCAACCAAGGAAGGCCGTAGCTGCTCCTCTGGGCCTGGGGCTGCCCGCAGTGCCAAAGAAGGAACAGGACTTGAATTGCAGTAAGAACCCAAGCCGCCGTCCTCTAGGAGGCACGGTGCCTTCGGTCAGGGGGTCCCGGACGGAATGCGGGGACGAGGGTTACTCTGAGCGCAGCTCCGATTAGGGCAACGCGTAAGCCCTCCGCGCCATGTGGGATGTGGCAGAACGGTGTTCGTGAACGTGTGCGAGTGCTGAGGAAACCAAGCTGCTCCAGAAGAGAGGGCAGTGCGTTTCCCTACGCTCGGCGTGCACAGAGGGGCTCTAAGGGGCTACGGGCCTGGATGGTGCGTAGCAGACCCAGGTGCGCCTGGGGTTACTCAGTGTTCCTGCCGGGAACAGGGCGCCCCGGCTAGCCTCCCAGGTGTCCAGAAAGCTGTGCTGCCGTTCAAGGTATGCAGAGCAGAGGCCACCGCCTCCTGGAAACTGCAGCACGCCTCCGCTTCTGCACGGCAAACCAGGGCCTTACTTCCAGGCATGGCTTCATGCTGGGTGTGCCGGGAGCCACACAGCACGCTAAGATGCTGACTTTCTCCTCGAGCAGGGTGACTTCAGGCACGAGGGCGGGCCTCGCAGTGTTGCAAGCACAGCGTTCTCTCACGGCAGCTCACACAAGGGCCATGACAGGGTCTTCCTGGGCACTTCGCACCCACCAGCCACGTTGTCCCGAAGGGCGTTCGAGGGCTCTGGAGACGTAGCGCTCCTCAAGGAACGCGCGGTGTGTGGTTGCCCAGCACTCGGCACGCACGGGGGTCCTCCGAGGGAATCAACCAATGGACCTCGACGTTGCTCAGCCGGCCCACAGGTGTCTGGAGGCACTCAGGGACCTTGGAGGGAAAATGCTGCACGCCCGTGGGGCCTAGGAGTCCCCGGGCGTGTACTGCCTTGAGAGCAAAGCGACTAAGAACTCCCGGAAAGAGCCGCATGCCTCCCTTTCTGCGCGGCTACTCAGGGCCTAACCTGGAGGCCAGCTCTCACGTTGAGGTTCCCTTTGGCTCTAGAGCCTGCCGTGCGGACGGCCACCGCGGCCGCGGAAGCCCCTGGTTTAGAGAGCGCAAACTCATAATTTTCCCCGAAGCACTCTTCCAGGGCTCACCGGCCCGTCGGGAGCCGGGAATGTCAGGGAGCGTCAAGGCAGGCATGAAGGCCGCCCTCCAAATGGGAAAGCAGGGCTAGTTCCAGCAGGCCCCCGGGTTCATGGGCACACTCAGCGTACATCCCTGTGGTTTCTGGCGAGTCCCGGGAGACACCGGTCACCCTGCGTTTCCTTCCCCGAGTCAACTGATCGAAGGAGGGAGTCCCGCATCCAGCGAACTGTCTCAACCAAGGAAGGCCGTAGCTGCTCCTCTGGGCCTGGGGCTGCCCGCAGTGCCAAAGAAGGAACAGGACTTGAATTGCAGTAAGAACCCAAGCCGCCGTCCTCTAGGAGGCACGGTGCCTTCGGTCAGGGGGTCCCGGACGGAATGCGGGGACGAGGGTTACTCTGAGCGCAGCTCCGATTAGGGCAACGCGTAAGCCCTCCGCGCCATGTGGGATGTGGCAGAACGGTGTTCGTGAACGTGTGCGAGTGCTGAGGAAACCAAGCTGCTCCAGAAGAGAGGGCAGTGCGTTTCCCTACGCTCGGCGTGCACAGAGGGGCTCGAAGGGGCTACGGGCCTGGATGGTGCGTAGCAGACCCAGGTGCGCCTGGGGTTACTCAGTGTTCCTGCCGGGAACAGGGCGCCCCGGCTAGCCTCCCAGGTGTCCAGAAAGCTGTGCTGCCGTTCAAGGTATGCAGAGCAGAGGCCACCGCCTCCTGGAAACTGCAGCACGCCTCCGCTTCTGCACGGCAAACCAGGGCCTTACTTCCAGGCATGGCTTCATGCTGGGTGTGCCGGGAGCCACACAGCACGCTAAGATGCTGACTTTCTCCTCGAGCAGGGTGACTTCAGGCACGAGGGCGGGCCTCGCAGTGTTGCAAGCACAGCGTTCTCTCACGGCAGCTCACACAAGGGCCATGACAGGGTCTTCCTGGGCACTTCGCACCCACCAGCCACGTTGTCCCGAAGGGCGTTCGAGGGCTCTGGAGACGTAGCGCTCCTCAAGGAACGCGCGGTGTGTGGTTGCCCAGCACTCGGCACGCACGGGGGTCCTCCGAGGGAATCAACCAATGGACCTCGACGTTGCTCAGCCGGCCCACAGGTGTCTGGAGGCACTCAGGGACCTTGGAGGGAAAATGCTGCACGCCCGTGGGGCCTAGGAGTCCCCGGGCGTGTACTGCCTTGAGAGCAAAGCGACTAAGAACTCCCGGAAAGAGCCGCATGCCTCCCTTTCTGCGCGGCTACTCAGGGCCTAACCTGGAGGCCAGCTCTCACGTTGAGGTTCCCTTTGGCTCTAGAGCCTGCCGTGCGGACGGCCACCGCGGCCGCGGAAGCCCCTGGTTTAGAGAGCGCAAACTCATAATTTTCCCCGAAGCACTCTTCCAGGGCTCACCGGCCCGTCGGGAGCCGGGAATGTCAGGGAGCGTCAAGGCAGGCATGAAGGCCGCCCTCCAAATGGGAAAGCAGGGCTAGTTCCAGCAGGCCCCCGGGTTCATGGGCACACTCAGCGTACATCCCTGTGGTTTCTGGCGAGTCCCGGGAGACACCGGTCACCCTGCGTTTCCTTCCCCGAGTCAACTGATCGAAGGAGGGAGTCCCGCATCCAGCGAACTGTCTCAACCAAGGAAGGCCGTAGCTGCTCCTCTGGGCCTGGGGCTGCCCGCAGTGCCAAAGAAGGAACAGGACTTGAATTGCAGTAAGAACCCAAGCCGCCATCCTCTAGGAGGCACGGTGCCTTCGGTCAGGGGGTCCCGGACGGAATGCGGAGACGAGGGTTACTCTGAGCGCAGCTCCGATTAGGGCAACGCGTAAGCCCTCCGCGCCATGTGGGATGTGGCAGAACGGTGTTCGTGAACGTGTGCGAGTGCTGAGGAAACCAAGCTGCTCCAGAAGAGAGGGCAGTGCGTTTCCCTACGCTCGGCGTGCACAGAGGGGCTCGAAGGGGCTACGGGCCTGGATGGTGCGTAGCAGACCCAGGTGCGCCTGGGGTTACTCAGTGTTCCTGCCGGGAACAGGGCGCCCCGGCTAGCCTCCCAGGTGTCCAGAAAGCTGTGCTGCCGTTCAAGGTATGCAGAGCAGAGGCCACCGCCTCCTGGAAACTGCAGCACGCCTCCGCTTCTGCACGGCAAACCAGGGCCTTACTTCCAGGCATGGCTTCATGCTGGGTGTGCCGGGAGCCACACAGCACGCTAAGATGCTGACTTTCTCCTCGAGCAGGGTGACTTCAGGCACGAGGGCGGGCCTCGCAGTGTTGCAAGCACAGCGTTCTCTCACGGCAGCTCACACAAGGGCCATGACAGGGTCTTCCTGGGCACTTCGCACCCACCAGCCACGTTGTCCCGAAGGGCGTTCGAGGGCTCTGGAGACGTAGCGCTCCTCAAGGAACGCGCGGTGTGTGGTTGCCCAGCACTCGGCACGCACGGGGGTCCTCCGAGGGAATCAACCAATGGACCTCGACGTTGCTCAGCCGGCCCACAGGTGTCTGGAGGCACTCAGGGACCTTGGAGGGAAAATGCTGCACGCCCGTGGGGCCTAGGAGTCCCCGGGCGTGTACTGCCTTGAGAGCAAAGCGACTAAGAACTCCCGGAAAGAGCCGCATGCCTCCCTTTCTGCGCGGCTACTCAGGGCCTAACCTGGAGGCCAGCTCTCACGTTGAGGTTCCCTTTGGCTCTAGAGCCTGCCGTGCGGACGGCCACCGCGGCCGCGGAAGCCCCTGGTTTAGAGAGCGCAAACTCATAATTTTCCCCGAAGCACTCTTCCAGGGCTCACCGGCCCGTCGGGAGCCGGGAATGTCAGGGAGCGTCAAGGCAGGCATGAAGGCCGCCCTCCAAATGGGAAAGCAGGGCTAGTTCCAGCAGGCCCCCGGGTTCATGGGCACACTCAGCGTACATCCCTGTGGTTTCTGGCGAGTCCCGGGAGACACCGGTCACCCTGCGTTTCCTTCCCCGAGTCAACTGATCGAAGGAGGGAGTCCCGCATCCAGCGAACTGTCTCAACCAAGGAAGGCCGTAGCTGCTCCTCTGGGCCTGGGGCTGCCCGCAGTGCCAAAGAAGGAACAGGACTTGAATTGCAGTAAGAACCCAAGCCGCCGTCCTCTAGGAGGCACGGTGCCTTCGGTCAGGGGGTCCCGGACGGAATGCGGGGACGAGGGTTACTCTGAGCGCAGCTCCGATTAGGGCAACGCGTAAGCCCTCCGCGCCATGTGGGATGTGGCAGAACGGTGTTCGTGAACGTGTGCGAGTGCTGAGGAAACCAAGCTGCTCCAGAAGAGAGGGCAGTGCGTTTCCCTACGCTCGGCGTGCACAGAGGGGCTCTAAGGGGCTACGGGCCTGGATGGTGCGTAGCAGACCCAGGTGCGCCTGGGGTTACTCAGTGTTCCTGCCGGGAACAGGGCGCCCCGGCTAGCCTCCCAGGTGTCCAGAAAGCTGTGCTGCCGTTCAAGGTATGCAGAGCAGAGGCCACCGCCTCCTGGAAACTGCAGCACGCCTCCGCTTCTGCACGGCAAACCAGGGCCTTACTTCCAGGCATGGCTTCATGCTGGGTGTGCCGGGAGCCACACAGCACGCTAAGATGCTGACTTTCTCCTCGAGCAGGGTGACTTCAGGCACGAGGGCGGGCCTCGCAGTGTTGCAAGCACAGCGTTCTCTCACGGCAGCTCACACAAGGGCCATGACAGGGTCTTCCTGGGCACTTCGCACCCACCAGCCACGTTGTCCCGAAGGGCGTTCGAGGGCTCTGGAGACGTAGCGCTCCTCAAGGAACGCGCGGTGTGTGGTTGCCCAGCACTCGGCACGCACGGGGGTCCTCCGAGGGAATCAACCAATGGACCTCGACGTTGCTCAGCCGGCCCACAGGTGTCTGGAGGCACTCAGGGACCTTGGAGGGAAAATGCTGCACGCCCGTGGGGCCTAGGAGTCCCCGGGCGTGTACTGCCTTGAGAGCAAAGCGACTAAGAACTCCCGGAAAGAGCCGCATGCCTCCCTTTCTGCGCGGCTACTCAGGGCCTAACCTGGAGGCCAGCTCTCACGTTGAGGTTCCCTTTGGCTCTAGAGCCTGCCGTGCGGACGGCCACCGCGGCCGCGGAAGCCCCTGGTTTAGAGAGCGCAAACTCATAATTTTCCCCGAAGCACTCTTCCAGGGCTCACCGGCCCGTCGGGAGCCGGGAATGTCAGGGAGCGTCAAGGCAGGCATGAAGGCCGCCCTCCAAATGGGAAAGCAGGGCTAGTTCCAGCAGGCCCCCGGGTTCATGGGCACACTCAGCGTACATCCCTGTGGTTTCTGGCGAGTCCCGGGAGACACCGGTCACCCTGCGTTTCCTTCCCCGAGTCAACTGATCGAAGGAGGGAGTCCCGCATCCAGCGAACTGTCTCAACCAAGGAAGGCCGTAGCTGCTCCTCTGGGCCTGGGGCTGCCCGCAGTGCCAAAGAAGGAACAGGACTTGAATTGCAGTAAGAACCCAAGCCGCCGTCCTCTAGGAGGCACGGTGCCTTCGGTCAGGGGGTCCCGGACGGAATGCGGGGACGAGGGTTACTCTGAGCGCAGCTCCGATTAGGGCAACGCGTAAGCCCTCCGCGCCATGTGGGATGTGGCAGAACGGTGTTCGTGAACGTGTGCGAGTGCTGAGGAAACCAAGCTGCTCCAGAAGAGAGGGCAGTGCGTTTCCCTACGCTCGGCGTGCACAGAGGGGCTCGAAGGGGCTACGGGCCTGGATGGTGCGTAGCAGACCCAGGTGCGCCTGGGGTTACTCAGTGTTCCTGCCGGGAACAGGGCGCCCCGGCTAGCCTCCCAGGTGTCCAGAAAGCTGTGCTGCCGTTCAAGGTATGCAGAGCAGAGGCCACCGCCTCCTGGAAACTGCAGCACGCCTCCGCTTCTGCACGGCAAACCAGGGCCTTACTTCCAGGCATGGCTTCATGCTGGGTGTGCCGGGAGCCACACAGCACGCTAAGATGCTGACTTTCTCCTCGAGCAGGGTGACTTCAGGCACGAGGGCGGGCCTCGCAGTGTTGCAAGCACAGCGTTCTCTCACGGCAGCTCACACAAGGGCCATGACAGGGTCTTCCTGGGCACTTCGCACCCACCAGCCACGTTGTCCCGAAGGGCGTTCGAGGGCTCTGGAGACGTAGCGCTCCTCAAGGAACGCGCGGTGTGTGGTTGCCCAGCACTCGGCACGCACGGGGGTCCTCCGAGGGAATCAACCAATGGACCTCGACGTTGCTCAGCCGGCCCACAGGTGTCTGGAGGCACTCAGGGACCTTGGAGGGAAAATGCTGCACGCCCGTGGGGCCTAGGAGTCCCCGGGCGTGTACTGCCTTGAGAGCAAAGCGACTAAGAACTCCCGGAAAGAGCCGCATGCCTCCCTTTCTGCGCGGCTACTCAGGGCCTAACCTGGAGGCCAGCTCTCACGTTGAGGTTCCCTTTGGCTCTAGAGCCTGCCGTGCGGACGGCCACCGCGGCCGCGGAAGCCCCTGGTTTAGAGAGCGCAAACTCATAATTTTCCCCGAAGCACTCTTCCAGGGCTCACCGGCCCGTCGGGAGCCGGGAATGTCAGGGAGCGTCAAGGCAGGCATGAAGGCCGCCCTCCAAATGGGAAAGCAGGGCTAGTTCCAGCAGGCCCCCGGGTTCATGGGCACACTCAGCGTACATCCCTGTGGTTTCTGGCGAGTCCCGGGAGACACCGGTCACCCTGCGTTTCCTTCCCCGAGTCAACTGATCGAAGGAGGGAGTCCCGCATCCAGCGAACTGTCTCAACCAAGGAAGGCCGTAGCTGCTCCTCTGGGCCTGGGGCTGCCCGCAGTGCCAAAGAAGGAACAGGACTTGAATTGCAGTAAGAACCCAAGCCGCCGTCCTCTAGGAGGCACGGTGCCTTCGGTCAGGGGGTCCCGGACGGAATGCGGGGACGAGGGTTACTCTGAGCGCAGCTCCGATTAGGGCAACGCGTAAGCCCTCCGCGCCATGTGGGATGTGGCAGAACGGTGTTCGTGAACGTGTGCGAGTGCTGAGGAAACCAAGCTGCTCCAGAAGAGAGGGCAGTGCGTTTCCCTACGCTCGGCGTGCACAGAGGGGCTCGAAGGGGCTACGGGCCTGGATGGTGCGTAGCAGACCCAGGTGCGCCTGGGGTTACTCAGTGTTCCTGCCGGGAACAGGGCGCCCCGGCTAGCCTCCCAGGTGTCCAGAAAGCTGTGCTGCCGTTCAAGGTATGCAGAGCAGAGGCCACCGCCTCCTGGAAACTGCAGCACGCCTCCGCTTCTGCACGGCAAACCAGGGCCTTACTTCCAGGCATGGCTTCATGCTGGGTGTGCCGGGAGCCACACAGCACGCTAAGATGCTGACTTTCTCCTCGAGCAGGGTGACTTCAGGCACGAGGGCGGGCCTCGCAGTGTTGCAAGCACAGCGTTCTCTCACGGCAGCTCACACAAGGGCCATGACAGGGTCTTCCTGGGCACTTCGCACCCACCAGCCACGTTGTCCCGAAGGGCGTTCGAGGGCTCTGGAGACGTAGCGCTCCTCAAGGAACGCGCGGTGTGTGGTTGCCCAGCACTCGGCACGCACGGGGGTCCTCCGAGGGAATCAACCAATGGACCTCGACGTTGCTCAGCCGGCCCACAGGTGTCTGGAGGCACTCAGGGACCTTGGAGGGAAAATGCTGCACGCCCGTGGGGCCTAGGAGTCCCCGGGCGTGTACTGCCTTGAGAGCAAAGCGACTAAGAACTCCCGGAAAGAGCCGCATGCCTCCCTTTCTGCGCGGCTACTCAGGGCCTAACCTGGAGGCCAGCTCTCACGTTGAGGTTCCCTTTGGCTCTAGAGCCTGCCGTGCGGACGGCCACCGCGGCCGCGGAAGCCCCTGGTTTAGAGAGCGCAAACTCATAATTTTCCCCGAAGCACTCTTCCAGGGCTCACCGGCCCGTCGGGAGCCGGGAATGTCAGGGAGCGTCAAGGCAGGCATGAAGGCCGCCCTCCAAATGGGAAAGCAGGGCTAGTTCCAGCAGGCCCCCGGGTTCATGGGCACACTCAGCGTACATCCCTGTGGTTTCTGGCGAGTCCCGGGAGACACCGGTCACCCTGCGTTTCCTTCCCCGAGTCAACTGATCGAAGGAGGGAGTCCCGCATCCAGCGAACTGTCTCAACCAAGGAAGGCCGTAGCTGCTCCTCTGGGCCTGGGGCTGCCCGCAGTGCCAAAGAAGGAACAGGACTTGAATTGCAGTAAGAACCCAAGCCGCCGTCCTCTAGGAGGCACGGTGCCTTCGGTCAGGGGGTCCCGGACGGAATGCGGGGACGAGGGTTACTCTGAGCGCAGCTCCGATTAGGGCAACGCGTAAGCCCTCCGCGCCATGTGGGATGTGGCAGAACGGTGTTCGTGAACGTGTGCGAGTGCTGAGGAAACCAAGCTGCTCCAGAAGAGAGGGCAGTGCGTTTCCCTACGCTCGGCGTGCACAGAGGGGCTCTAAGGGGCTACGGGCCTGGATGGTGCGTAGCAGACCCAGGTGCGCCTGGGGTTACTCAGTGTTCCTGCCGGGAACAGGGCGCCCCGGCTAGCCTCCCAGGTGTCCAGAAAGCTGTGCTGCCGTTCAAGGTATGCAGAGCAGAGGCCACCGCCTCCTGGAAACTGCAGCACGCCTCCGCTTCTGCACGGCAAACCAGGGCCTTACTTCCAGGCATGGCTTCATGCTGGGTGTGCCGGGAGCCACACAGCACGCTAAGATGCTGACTTTCTCCTCGAGCAGGGTGACTTCAGGCACGAGGGCGGGCCTCGCAGTGTTGCAAGCACAGCGTTCTCTCACGGCAGCTCACACAAGGGCCATGACAGGGTCTTCCTGGGCACTTCGCACCCACCAGCCACGTTGTCCCGAAGGGCGTTCGAGGGCTCTGGAGACGTAGCGCTCCTCAAGGAACGCGCGGTGTGTGGTTGCCCAGCACTCGGCACGCACGGGGGTCCTCCGAGGGAATCAACCAATGGACCTCGACGTTGCTCAGCCGGCCCACAGGTGTCTGGAGGCACTCAGGGACCTTGGAGGGAAAATGCTGCACGCCCGTGGGGCCTAGGAGTCCCCGGGCGTGTACTGCCTTGAGAGCAAAGCGACTAAGAACTCCCGGAAAGAGCCGCATGCCTCCCTTTCTGCGCGGCTACTCAGGGCCTAACCTGGAGGCCAGCTCTCACGTTGAGGTTCCCTTTGGCTCTAGAGCCTGCCGTGCGGACGGCCACCGCGGCCGCGGAAGCCCCTGGTTTAGAGAGCGCAAACTCATAATTTTCCCCGAAGCACTCTTCCAGGGCTCACCGGCCCGTCGGGAGCCGGGAATGTCAGGGAGCGTCAAGGCAGGCATGAAGGCCGCCCTCCAAATGGGAAAGCAGGGCTAGTTCCAGCAGGCCCCCGGGTTCATGGGCACACTCAGCGTACATCCCTGTGGTTTCTGGCGAGTCCCGGGAGACACCGGTCACCCTGCGTTTCCTTCCCCGAGTCAACTGATCGAAGGAGGGAGTCCCGCATCCAGCGAACTGTCTCAACCAAGGAAGGCCGTAGCTGCTCCTCTGGGCCTGGGGCTGCCCGCAGTGCCAAAGAAGGAACAGGACTTGAATTGCAGTAAGAACCCAAGCCGCCGTCCTCTAGGAGGCACGGTGCCTTCGGTCAGGGGGTCCCGGACGGAATGCGGGGACGAGGGTTACTCTGAGCGCAGCTCCGATTAGGGCAACGCGTAAGCCCTCCGCGCCATGTGGGATGTGGCAGAACGGTGTTCGTGAACGTGTGCGAGTGCTGAGGAAACCAAGCTGCTCCAGA
The DNA here is from genome assembly GCF_949774975.1 of Lagenorhynchus albirostris. Classification (NCBI taxonomy): domain Eukaryota; kingdom Metazoa; phylum Chordata; class Mammalia; order Artiodactyla; family Delphinidae; genus Lagenorhynchus; species Lagenorhynchus albirostris. The sequence goes on along the minus strand of NW_026783616.1, from coordinate 133,330 downwards.
AGAGAGGGCAGTGCGTTTCCCTACGCTCGGCGTGCACAGAGGGGCTCGAAGGGGCTACGGGCCTGGATGGTGCGTAGCAGACCCAGGTGCGCCTGGGGTTACTCAGTGTTCCTGCCGGGAACAGGGCGCCCCGGCTAGCCTCCCAGGTGTCCAGAAAGCTGTGCTGCCGTTCAAGGTATGCAGAGCAGAGGCCACCGCCTCCTGGAAACTGCAGCACGCCTCCGCTTCTGCACGGCAAACCAGGGCCTTACTTCCAGGCATGGCTTCATGCTGGGTGTGCCGGGAGCCACACAGCACGCTAAGATGCTGACTTTCTCCTCGAGCAGGGTGACTTCAGGCACGAGGGCGGGCCTCGCAGTGTTGCAAGCACAGCGTTCTCTCACGGCAGCTCACACAAGGGCCATGACAGGGTCTTCCTGGGCACTTCGCACCCACCAGCCACGTTGTCCCGAAGGGCGTTCGAGGGCTCTGGAGACGTAGCGCTCCTCAAGGAACGCGCGGTGTGTGGTTGCCCAGCACTCGGCACGCACGGGGGTCCTCCGAGGGAATCAACCAATGGACCTCGACGTTGCTCAGCCGGCCCACAGGTGTCTGGAGGCACTCAGGGACCTTGGAGGGAAAATGCTGCACGCCCGTGGGGCCTAGGAGTCCCCGGGCGTGTACTGCCTTGAGAGCAAAGCGACTAAGAACTCCCGGAAAGAGCCGCATGCCTCCCTTTCTGCGCGGCTACTCAGGGCCTAACCTGGAGGCCAGCTCTCACGTTGAGGTTCCCTTTGGCTCTAGAGCCTGCCGTGCGGACGGCCACCGCGGCCGCGGAAGCCCCTGGTTTAGAGAGCGCAAACTCATAATTTTCCCCGAAGCACTCTTCCAGGGCTCACCGGCCCGTCGGGAGCCGGGAATGTCAGGGAGCGTCAAGGCAGGCATGAAGGCCGCCCTCCAAATGGGAAAGCAGGGCTAGTTCCAGCAGGCCCCCGGGTTCATGGGCACACTCAGCGTACATGCCTGTGGTTTCTGGCGAGTCCCGGGAGACACCGGTCACCCTGCGTTTCCTTCCCCGAGTCAACTGATCGAAGGAGGGAGTCCCGCATCCAGCGAACTGTCTCAACCAAGGAAGGCCGTAGCTGCTCCTCTGGGCCTGGGGCTGCCCGCAGTGCCAAAGAAGGAACAGGACTTGAATTGCAGTAAGAACCCAAGCCGCCGTCCTCTAGGAGGCACGGTGCCTTCGGTCAGGGGGTCCCGGACGGAATGCGGGGACGAGGGTTACTCTGAGCGCAGCTCCGATTAGGGCAACGCGTAAGCCCTCCGCGCCATGTGGGATGTGGCAGAACGGTGTTCGTGAACGTGTGCGAGTGCTGAGGAAACCAAGCTGCTCCAGAAGAGAGGGCAGTGCGTTTCCCTACGCTCGGCGTGCACAGAGGGGCTCTAAGGGGCTACGGGCCTGGATGGTGCGTAGCAGACCCAGGTGCGCCTGGGGTTACTCAGTGTTCCTGCCGGGAACAGGGCGCCCCGGCTAGCCTCCCAGGTGTCCAGAAAGCTGTGCTGCCGTTCAAGGTATGCAGAGCAGAGGCCACCGCCTCCTGGAAACTGCAGCACGCCTCCGCTTCTGCACGGCAAACCAGGGCCTTACTTCCAGGCATGGCTTCATGCTGGGTGTGCCGGGAGCCACACAGCACGCTAAGATGCTGACTTTCTCCTCGAGCAGGGTGACTTCAGGCACGAGGGCGGGCCTCGCAGTGTTGCAAGCACAGCGTTCTCTCACGGCAGCTCACACAAGGGCCATGACAGGGTCTTCCTGGGCACTTCGCACCCACCAGCCACGTTGTCCCGAAGGGCGTTCGAGGGCTCTGGAGACGTAGCGCTCCTCAAGGAACGCGCGGTGTGTGGTTGCCCAGCACTCGGCACGCACGGGGGTCCTCCGAGGGAATCAACCAATGGACCTCGACGTTGCTCAGCCGGCCCACAGGTGTCTGGAGGCACTCAGGGACCTTGGAGGGAAAATGCTGCACGCCCGTGGGGCCTAGGAGTCCCCGGGCGTGTACTGCCTTGAGAGCAAAGCGACTAAGAACTCCCGGAAAGAGCCGCATGCCTCCCTTTCTGCGCGGCTACTCAGGGCCTAACCTGGAGGCCAGCTCTCACGTTGAGGTTCCCTTTGGCTCTAGAGCCTGCCGTGCGGACGGCCACCGCGGCCGCGGAAGCCCCTGGTTTAGAGAGCGCAAACTCATAATTTTCCCCGAAGCACTCTTCCAGGGCTCACCGGCCCGTCGGGAGCCGGGAATGTCAGGGAGCGTCAAGGCAGGCATGAAGGCCGCCCTCCAAATGGGAAAGCAGGGCTAGTTCCAGCAGGCCCCCGGGTTCATGGGCACACTCAGCGTACATCCCTGTGGTTTCTGGCGAGTCCCGGGAGACACCGGTCACCCTGCGTTTCCTTCCCCGAGTCAACTGATCGAAGGAGGGAGTCCCGCATCCAGCGAACTGTCTCAACCAAGGAAGGCCGTAGCTGCTCCTCTGGGCCTGGGGCTGCCCGCAGTGCCAAAGAAGGAACAGGACTTGAATTGCAGTAAGAACCCAAGCCGCCGTCCTCTAGGAGGCACGGTGCCTTCGGTCAGGGGGTCCCGGACGGAATGCGGGGACGAGGGTTACTCTGAGCGCAGCTCCGATTAGGGCAACGCGTAAGCCCTCCGCGCCATGTGGGATGTGGCAGAACGGTGTTCGTGAACGTGTGCGAGTGCTGAGGAAACCAAGCTGCTCCAGAAGAGAGGGCAGTGCGTTTCCCTACGCTCGGCGTGCACAGAGGGGCTCTAAGGGGCTACGGGCCTGGATGGTGCGTAGCAGACCCAGGTGCGCCTGGGGTTACTCAGTGTTCCTGCCGGGAACAGGGCGCCCCGGCTAGCCTCCCAGGTGTCCAGAAAGCTGTGCTGCCGTTCAAGGTATGCAGAGCAGAGGCCACCGCCTCCTGGAAACTGCAGCACGCCTCCGCTTCTGCACGGCAAACCAGGGCCTTACTTCCAGGCATGGCTTCATGCTGGGTGTGCCGGGAGCCACACAGCACGCTAAGATGCTGACTTTCTCCTCGAGCAGGGTGACTTCAGGCACGAGGGCGGGCCTCGCAGTGTTGCAAGCACAGCGTTCTCTCACGGCAGCTCACACAAGGGCCATGACAGGGTCTTCCTGGGCACTTCGCACCCACCAGCCACGTTGTCCCGAAGGGCGTTCGAGGGCTCTGGAGACGTAGCGCTCCTCAAGGAACGCGCGGTGTGTGGTTGCCCAGCACTCGGCACGCACGGGGGTCCTCCGAGGGAATCAACCAATGGACCTCGACGTTGCTCAGCCGGCCCACAGGTGTCTGGAGGCACTCAGGGACCTTGGAGGGAAAATGCTGCACGCCCGTGGGGCCTAGGAGTCCCCGGGCGTGTACTGCCTTGAGAGCAAAGCGACTAAGAACTCCCGGAAAGAGCCGCATGCCTCCCTTTCTGCGCGGCTACTCAGGGCCTAACCTGGAGGCCAGCTCTCACGTTGAGGTTCCCTTTGGCTCTAGAGCCTGCCGTGCGGACGGCCACCGCGGCCGCGGAAGCCCCTGGTTTAGAGAGCGCAAACTCATAATTTTCCCCGAAGCACTCTTCCAGGGCTCACCGGCCCGTCGGGAGCCGGGAATGTCAGGGAGCGTCAAGGCAGGCATGAAGGCCGCCCTCCAAATGGGAAAGCAGGGCTAGTTCCAGCAGGCCCCCGGGTTCATGGGCACACTCAGCGTACATCCCTGTGGTTTCTGGCGAGTCCCGGGAGACACCGGTCACCCTGCGTTTCCTTCCCCGAGTCAACTGATCGAAGGAGGGAGTCCCGCATCCAGCGAACTGTCTCAACCAAGGAAGGCCGTAGCTGCTCCTCTGGGCCTGGGGCTGCCCGCAGTGCCAAAGAAGGAACAGGACTTGAATTGCAGTAAGAACCCAAGCCGCCGTCCTCTAGGAGGCACGGTGCCTTCGGTCAGGGGGTCCCGGACGGAATGCGGGGACGAGGGTTACTCTGAGCGCAGCTCCGATTAGGGCAACGCGTAAGCCCTCCGCGCCATGTGGGATGTGGCAGAACGGTGTTCGTGAACGTGTGCGAGTGCTGAGGAAACCAAGCTGCTCCAGAAGAGAGGGCAGTGCGTTTCCCTACGCTCGGCGTGCACAGAGGGGCTCGAAGGGGCTACGGGCCTGGATGGTGCGTAGCAGACCCAGGTGCGCCTGGGGTTACTCAGTGTTCCTGCCGGGAACAGGGCGCCCCGGCTAGCCTCCCAGGTGTCCAGAAAGCTGTGCTGCCGTTCAAGGTATGCAGAGCAGAGGCCACCGCCTCCTGGAAACTGCAGCACGCCTCCGCTTCTGCACGGCAAACCAGGGCCTTACTTCCAGGCATGGCTTCATGCTGGGTGTGCCGGGAGCCACACAGCACGCTAAGATGCTGACTTTCTCCTCGAGCAGGGTGACTTCAGGCACGAGGGCGGGCCTCGCAGTGTTGCAAGCACAGCGTTCTCTCACGGCAGCTCACACAAGGGCCATGACAGGGTCTTCCTGGGCACTTCGCACCCACCAGCCACGTTGTCCCGAAGGGCGTTCGAGGGCTCTGGAGACGTAGCGCTCCTCAAGGAACGCGCGGTGTGTGGTTGCCCAGCACTCGGCACGCACGGGGGTCCTCCGAGGGAATCAACCAATGGACCTCGACGTTGCTCAGCCGGCCCACAGGTGTCTGGAGGCACTCAGGGACCTTGGAGGGAAAATGCTGCACGCCCGTGGGGCCTAGGAGTCCCCGGGCGTGTACTGCCTTGAGAGCAAAGCGACTAAGAACTCCCGGAAAGAGCCGCATGCCTCCCTTTCTGCGCGGCTACTCAGGGCCTAACCTGGAGGCCAGCTCTCACGTTGAGGTTCCCTTTGGCTCTAGAGCCTGCCGTGCGGACGGCCACCGCGGCCGCGGAAGCCCCTGGTTTAGAGAGCGCAAACTCATAATTTTCCCCGAAGCACTCTTCCAGGGCTCACCGGCCCGTCGGGAGCCGGGAATGTCAGGGAGCGTCAAGGCAGGCATGAAGGCCGCCCTCCAAATGGGAAAGCAGGGCTAGTTCCAGCAGGCCCCCGGGTTCATGGGCACACTCAGCGTACATCCCTGTGGTTTCTGGCGAGTCCCGGGAGACACCGGTCACCCTGCGTTTCCTTCCCCGAGTCAACTGATCGAAGGAGGGAGTCCCGCATCCAGCGAACTGTCTCAACCAAGGAAGGCCGTAGCTGCTCCTCTGGGCCTGGGGCTGCCCGCAGTGCCAAAGAAGGAACAGGACTTGAATTGCAGTAAGAACCCAAGCCGCCGTCCTCTAGGAGGCACGGTGCCTTCGGTCAGGGGGTCCCGGACGGAATGCGGGGACGAGGGTTACTCTGAGCGCAGCTCCGATTAGGGCAACGCGTAAGCCCTCCGCGCCATGTGGGATGTGGCAGAACGGTGTTCGTGAACGTGTGCGAGTGCTGAGGAAACCAAGCTGCTCCAGAAGAGAGGGCAGTGCGTTTCCCTACGCTCGGCGTGCACAGAGGGGCTCGAAGGGGCTACGGGCCTGGATGGTGCGTAGCAGACCCAGGTGCGCCTGGGGTTACTCAGTGTTCCTGCCGGGAACAGGGCGCCCCGGCTAGCCTCCCAGGTGTCCAGAAAGCTGTGCTGCCGTTCAAGGTATGCAGAGCAGAGGCCACCGCCTCCTGGAAACTGCAGCACGCCTCCGCTTCTGCACGGCAAACCAGGGCCTTACTTCCAGGCATGGCTTCATGCTGGGTGTGCCGGGAGCCACACAGCACGCTAAGATGCTGACTTTCTCCTCGAGCAGGGTGACTTCAGGCACGAGGGCGGGCCTCGCAGTGTTGCAAGCACAGCGTTCTCTCACGGCAGCTCACACAAGGGCCATGACAGGGTCTTCCTGGGCACTTCGCACCCACCAGCCACGTTGTCCCGAAGGGCGTTCGAGGGCTCTGGAGACGTAGCGCTCCTCAAGGAACGCGCGGTGTGTGGTTGCCCAGCACTCGGCACGCACGGGGGTCCTCCGAGGGAATCAACCAATGGACCTCGACGTTGCTCAGCCGGCCCACAGGTGTCTGGAGGCACTCAGGGACCTTGGAGGGAAAATGCTGCACGCCCGTGGGGCCTAGGAGTCCCCGGGCGTGTACTGCCTTGAGAGCAAAGCGACTAAGAACTCCCGGAAAGAGCCGCATGCCTCCCTTTCTGCGCGGCTACTCAGGGCCTAACCTGGAGGCCAGCTCTCACGTTGAGGTTCCCTTTGGCTCTAGAGCCTGCCGTGCGGACGGCCACCGCGGCCGCGGAAGCCCCTGGTTTAGAGAGCGCAAACTCATAATTTTCCCCGAAGCACTCTTCCAGGGCTCACCGGCCCGTCGGGAGCCGGGAATGTCAGGGAGCGTCAAGGCAGGCATGAAGGCCGCCCTCCAAATGGGAAAGCAGGGCTAGTTCCAGCAGGCCCCCGGGTTCATGGGCACACTCAGCGTACATCCCTGTGGTTTCTGGCGAGTCCCGGGAGACACCGGTCACCCTGCGTTTCCTTCCCCGAGTCAACTGATCGAAGGAGGGAGTCCCGCATCCAGCGAACTGTCTCAACCAAGGAAGGCCGTAGCTGCTCCTCTGGGCCTGGGGCTGCCCGCAGTGCCAAAGAAGGAACAGGACTTGAATTGCAGTAAGAACCCAAGCCGCCGTCCTCTAGGAGGCACGGTGCCTTCGGTCAGGGGGTCCCGGACGGAATGCGGGGACGAGGGTTACTCTGAGCGCAGCTCCGATTAGGGCAACGCGTAAGCCCTCCGCGCCATGTGGGATGTGGCAGAACGGTGTTCGTGAACGTGTGCGAGTGCTGAGGAAACCAAGCTGCTCCAGAAGAGAGGGCAGTGCGTTTCCCTACGCTCGGCGTGCACAGAGGGGCTCTAAGGGGCTACGGGCCTGGATGGTGCGTAGCAGACCCAGGTGCGCCTGGGGTTACTCAGTGTTCCTGCCGGGAACAGGGCGCCCCGGCTAGCCTCCCAGGTGTCCAGAAAGCTGTGCTGCCGTTCAAGGTATGCAGAGCAGAGGCCACCGCCTCCTGGAAACTGCAGCACGCCTCCGCTTCTGCACGGCAAACCAGGGCCTTACTTCCAGGCATGGCTTCATGCTGGGTGTGCCGGGAGCCACACAGCACGCTAAGATGCTGACTTTCTCCTCGAGCAGGGTGACTTCAGGCACGAGGGCGGGCCTCGCAGTGTTGCAAGCACAGCGTTCTCTCACGGCAGCTCACACAAGGGCCATGACAGGGTCTTCCTGGGCACTTCGCACCCACCAGCCACGTTGTCCCGAAGGGCGTTCGAGGGCTCTGGAGACGTAGCGCTCCTCAAGGAACGCGCGGTGTGTGGTTGCCCAGCACTCGGCACGCACGGGGGTCCTCCGAGGGAATCAACCAGTGGACCTCGACGTTGCTCAGCCGGCCCACAGGTGTCTGGAGGCACTCAGGGACCTTGGAGGGAAAATGCTGCACGCCCGTGGGGCCTAGGAGTCCCCGGGCGTGTACTGCCTTGAGAGCAAAGCGACTAAGAACTCCCGGAAAGAGCCGCATGCCTCCCTTTCTGCGCGGCTACTCAGGGCCTAACCTGGAGGCCAGCTCTCACGTTGAGGTTCCCTTTGGCTCTAGAGCCTGCCGTGCGGACGGCCACCGCGGCCGCGGAAGCCCCTGGTTTAGAGAGCGCAAACTCATAATTTTCCCCGAAGCACTCTTCCAGGGCTCACCGGCCCGTCGGGAGCCGGGAATGTCAGGGAGCGTCAAGGCAGGCATGAAGGCCGCCCTCCAAATGGGAAAGCAGGGCTAGTTCCAGCAGGCCCCCGGGTTCATGGGCACACTCAGCGTACATCCCTGTGGTTTCTGGCGAGTCCCGGGAGACACCGGTCACCCTGCGTTTCCTTCCCCGAGTCAACTGATCGAAGGAGGGAGTCCCGCATCCAGCGAACTGTCTCAACCAAGGAAGGCCGTAGCTGCTCCTCTGGGCCTGGGGCTGCCCGCAGTGCCAAAGAAGGAACAGGACTTGAATTGCAGTAAGAACCCAAGCCGCCGTCCTCTAGGAGGCACGGTGCCTTCGGTCAGGGGGTCCCGGACGGAATGCGGGGACGAGGGTTACTCTGAGCGCAGCTCCGATTAGGGCAACGCGTAAGCCCTCCGCGCCATGTGGGATGTGGCAGAACGGTGTTCGTGAACGTGTGCGAGTGCTGAGGAAACCAAGCTGCTCCAGAAGAGAGGGCAGTGCGTTTCCCTACGCTCGGCGTGCACAGAGGGGCTCTAAGGGGCTACGGGCCTGGATGGTGCGTAGCAGACCCAGGTGCGCCTGGGGTTACTCAGTGTTCCTGCCGGGAACAGGGCGCCCCGGCTAGCCTCCCAGGTGTCCAGAAAGCTGTGCTGCCGTTCAAGGTATGCAGAGCAGAGGCCACCGCCTCCTGGAAACTGCAGCACGCCTCCGCTTCTGCACGGCAAACCAGGGCCTTACTTCCAGGCATGGCTTCATGCTGGGTGTGCCGGGAGCCACACAGCACGCTAAGATGCTGACTTTCTCCTCGAGCAGGGTGACTTCAGGCACGAGGGCGGGCCTCGCAGTGTTGCAAGCACGGCGTTCTCTCACGGCAGCTCACACAAGGGCCATGACAGGGTCTTCCTGGGCACTTCGCACCCACCAGCCACGTTGTCCCGAAGGGCGTTCGAGGGCTCTGGAGACGTAGCGCTCCTCAAGGAACGCGCGGTGTGTGGTTGCCCAGCACTCGGCACGCACGGGGGTCCTCCGAGGGAATCAACCAGTGGACCTCGACGTTGCTCAGCCGGCCCACAGGTGTCTGGAGGCACTCAGGGACCTTGGAGGGAAAATGCTGCACGCCCGTGGGGCCTAGGAGTCCCCGGGCGTGTACTGCCTTGAGAGCAAAGCGACTAAGAACTCCCGGAAAGAGCCGCATGCCTCCCTTTCTGCGCGGCTACTCAGGGCCTAACCTGGAGGCCAGCTCTCACGTTGAGGTTCCCTTTGGCTCTAGAGCCTGCCGTGCGGACGGCCACCGCGGCCGCGGAAGCCCCTGGTTTAGAGAGCGCAAACTCATAATTTTCCCCGAAGCACTCTTCCAGGGCTCACCGGCCCGTCGGGAGCCGGGAATGTCAGGGAGCGTCAAGGCAGGCATGAAGGCCGCCCTCCAAATGGGAAAGCAGGGCTAGTTCCAGCAGGCCCCCGGGTTCATGGGCACACTCAGCGTACATCCCTGTGGTTTCTGGCGAGTCCCGGGAGACACCGGTCACCCTGCGTTTCCTTCCCCGAGTCAACTGATCGAAGGAGGGAGTCCCGCATCCAGCGAACTGTCTCAACCAAGGAAGGCCGTAGCTGCTCCTCTGGGCCTGGGGCTGCCCGCAGTGCCAAAGAAGGAACAGGACTTGAATTGCAGTAAGAACCCAAGCCGCCGTCCTCTAGGAGGCACGGTGCCTTCGGTCAGGGGGTCCCGGACGGAATGCGGGGACGAGGGTTACTCTGAGCGCAGCTCCGATTAGGGCAACGCGTAAGCCCTCCGCGCCATGTGGGATGTGGCAGAACGGTGTTCGTGAACGTGTGCGAGTGCTGAGGAAACCAAGCTGCTCCAGAAGAGAGGGCAGTGCGTTTCCCTACGCTCGGCGTGCACAGAGGGGCTCGAAGGGGCTACGGGCCTGGATGGTGCGTAGCAGACCCAGGTGCGCCTGGGGTTACTCAGTGTTCCTGCCGGGAACAGGGCGCCCCGGCTAGCCTCCCAGGTGTCCAGAAAGCTGTGCTGCCGTTCAAGGTATGCAGAGCAGAGGCCACCGCCTCCTGGAAACTGCAGCACGCCTCCGCTTCTGCACGGCAAACCAGGGCCTTACTTCCAGGCATGGCTTCATGCTGGGTGTGCCGGGAGCCACACAGCACGCTAAGATGCTGACTTTCTCCTCGAGCAGGGTGACTTCAGGCACGAGGGCGGGCCTCGCAGTGTTGCAAGCACAGCGTTCTCTCACGGCAGCTCACACAAGGGCCGTGACAGGGTCTTCCTGGGCACTTCGCACCCACCAGCCACGTTGTCCCGAAGGGCGTTCGAGGGCTCTGGAGACGTAGCGCTCCTCAAGGAACGCGCGGTGTGTGGTTGCCCAGCACTCGGCACGCACGGGGGTCCTCCGAGGGAATCAACCAGTGGACCTCGACGTTGCTCAGCCGGCCCACAGGTGTCTGGAGGCACTCAGGGACCTTGGAGGGAAAATGCTGCACGCCCGTGGGGCCTAGGAGTCCCCGGGCGTGTACTGCCTTGAGAGCAAAGCGACTAAGAACTCCCGGAAAGAGCCGCATGCCTCCCTTTCTGCGCGGCTACTCAGGGCCTAACCTGGAGGCCAGCTCTCACGTTGAGGTTCCCTTTGGCTCTAGAGCCTGCCGTGCGGACGGCCACCGCGGCCGCGGAAGCCCCTGGTTTAGAGAGCGCAAACTCATAATTTTCCCCGAAGCACTCTTCCAGGGCTCACCGGCCCGTCGGGAGCCGGGAATGTCAGGGAGCGTCAAGGCAGGCATGAAGGCCGCCCTCCAAATGGGAAAGCAGGGCTAGTTCCAGCAGGCCCCCGGGTTCATGGGCACACTCAGCGTACATCCCTGTGGTTTCTGGCGAGTCCCGGGAGACACCGGTCACCCTGCGTTTCCTTCCCCGAGTCAACTGATCGAAGGAGGGAGTCCCGCATCCAGCGAACTGTCTCAACCAAGGAAGGCCGTAGCTGCTCCTCTGGGCCTGGGGCTGCCCGCAGTGCCAAAGAAGGAACAGGACTTGAATTGCAGTAAGAACCCAAGCCGCCGTCCTCTAGGAGGCACGGTGCCTTCGGTCAGGGGGTCCCGGACGGAATGCGGGGACGAGGGTTACTCTGAGCGCAGCTCCGATTAGGGCAACGCGTAAGCCCTCCGCGCCATGTGGGATGTGGCAGAACGGTGTTCGTGAACGTGTGCGAGTGCTGAGGAAACCAAGCTGCTCCAGAAGAGAGGGCAGTGCGTTTCCCTACGCTCGGCGTGCACAGAGGGGCTCTAAGGGGCTACGGGCCTGGATGGTGCGTAGCAGACCCAGGTGCGCCTGGGGTTACTCAGTGTTCCTGCCGGGAACAGGGCGCCCCGGCTAGCCTCCCAGGTGTCCAGAAAGCTGTGCTGCCGTTCAAGGTATGCAGAGCAGAGGCCACCGCCTCCTGGAAACTGCAGCACGCCTCCGCTTCTGCACGGCAAACCAGGGCCTTACTTCCAGGCATGGCTTCATGCTGGGTGTGCCGGGAGCCACACAGCACGCTAAGATGCTGACTTTCTCCTCGAGCAGGGTGACTTCAGGCACGAGGGCGGGCCTCGCACTGTTGCAAGCACGGCGTTCTCTCACGGCAGCTCACACAAGGGCCGTGACAGGGTCTTCCTGGGCACTTCGCACCCACCAGCCACGTTGTCCCGAAGGGCGTTCGAGGGCTCTGGAGACGTAGCGCTCCTCAAGGAACGCGCGGTGTGTGGTTGCCCAGCACTCGGCACGCACGGGGGTCCTCCGAGGGAATCAACCAGTGGACCTCGACGTTGCTCAGCCGGCCCACAGGTGTCTGGAGGCACTCAGGGACCTTGGAGGGAAAATGCTGCACGCCCGTGGGGCCTAGGAGTCCCCGGGCGTGTACTGCCTTGAGAGCAAAGCGACTAAGAACTCCCGGAAAGAGCCGCATGCCTCCCTTTCTGCGCGGCTACTCAGGGCCTAACCTGGAGGCCAGCTCTCACGTTGAGGTTCCCTTTGGCTCTAGAGCCTGCCGTGCGGACGGCCACCGCGGCCGCGGAAGCCCCTGGTTTAGAGAGCGCAAACTCATAATTTTCCCCGAAGCACTCTTCCAGGGCTCACCGGCCCGTCGGGAGCCGGGAATGTCAGGGAGCGTCAAGGCAGGCATGAAGGCCGCCCTCCAAATGGGAAAGCAGGGCTAGTTCCAGCAGGCCCCCGGGTTCATGGGCACACTCAGCGTACATCCCTGTGGTTTCTGGCGAGTCCCGGGAGACACCGGTCACCCTGCGTTTCCTTCCCCGAGTCAACTGATCGAAGGAGGGAGTCCCGCATCCAGCGAACTGTCTCAACCAAGGAAGGCCGTAGCTGCTCCTCTGGGCCTGGGGCTGCCCGCAGTGCCAAAGAAGGAACAGGACTTGAATTGCAGTAAGAACCCAAGCCGCCGTCCTCTAGGAGGCACGGTGCCTTCGGTCAGGGGGTCCCGGACGGAATGCGGGGACGAGGGTTACTCTGAGCGCAGCTCCGATTAGGGCAACGCGTAAGCCCTCCGCGCCATGTGGGATGTGGCAGAACGGTGTTCGTGAACGTGTGCGAGTGCTGAGGAAACCAAGCTGCTCCAGAAGAGAGGGCAGTGCGTTTCCCTACGCTCGGCGTGCACAGAGGGGCTCGAAGGGGCTACGGGCCTGGATGGTGCGTAGCAGACCCAGGTGCGCCTGGGGTTACTCAGTGTTCCTGCCGGGAACAGGGCGCCCCGGCTAGCCTCCCAGGTGTCCAGAAAGCTGTGCTGCCGTTCAAGGTATGCAGAGCAGAGGCCACCGCCTCCTGGAAACTGCAGCACGCCTCCGCTTCTGCACGGCAAACCAGGGCCTTACTTCCAGGCATGGCTTCATGCTGGGTGTGCCGGGAGCCACACAGCACGCTAAGATGCTGACTTTCTCCTCGAGCAGGGTGACTTCAGGCACGAGGGCGGGCCTCGCAGTGTTGCAAGCACGGCGTTCTCTCACGGCAGCTCACACAAGGGCCATGACAGGGTCTTCCTGGGCACTTCGCACCCACCAGCCACGTTGTCCCGAAGGGCGTTCGAGGGCTCTGGAGACGTAGCGCTCCTCAAGGAACGCGCGGTGTGTGGTTGCCCAGCACTCGGCACGCACGGGGGTCCTCCGAGGGAATCAACCAGTGGACCTCGACGTTGCTCAGCCGGCCCACAGGTGTCTGGAGGCACTCAGGGACCTTGGAGGGAAAATGCTGCACGCCCGTGGGGCCTAGGAGTCCCCGGGCGTGTACTGCCTTGAGAGCAAAGCGACTAAGAACTCCCGGAAAGAGCCGCATGCCTCCCTTTCTGCGCGGCTACTCAGGGCCTAACCTGGAGGCCAGCTCTCACGTTGAGGTTCCCTTTGGCTCTAGAGCCTGCCGTGCGGACGGCCACCGCGGCCGCGGAAGCCCCTGGTTTAGAGAGCGCAAACTCATAATTTTCCCCGAAGCACTCTTCCAGGGCTCACCGGCCCGTCGGGAGCCGGGAATGTCAGGGAGCGTCAAGGCAGGCATGAAGGCCGCCCTCCAAATGGGAAAGCAGGGCTAGTTCCAGCAGGCCCCCGGGTTCATGGGCACACTCAGCGTACATCCCTGTGGTTTCTGGCGAGTCCCGGGAGACACCGGTCACCCTGCGTTTCCTTCCCCGAGTCAACTGATCGAAGGAGGGAGTCCCGCATCCAGCGAACTGTCTCAACCAAGGAAGGCCGTAGCTGCTCCTCTGGGCCTGGGGCTGCCCGCAGTGCCAAAGAAGGAACAGGACTTGAATTGCAGTAAGAACCCAAGCCGCCGTCCTCTAGGAGGCACGGTGCCTTCGGTCAGGGGGTCCCGGACGGAATGCGGGGACGAGGGTTACTCTGAGCGCAGCTCCGATTAGGGCAACGCGTAAGCCCTCCGCGCCATGTGGGATGTGGCAGAACGGTGTTCGTGAACGTGTGCGAGTGCTGAGGAAACCAAGCTGCTCCAGAAGAGAGGGCAGTGCGTTTCCCTACGCTCGGCGTGCACAGAGGGGCTCGAAGGGGCTACGGGCCTGGATGGTGCGTAGCAGACCCAGGTGCGCCTGGGGTTACTCAGTGTTCCTGCCGGGAACAGGGCGCCCCGGCTAGCCTCCCAGGTGTCCAGAAAGCTGTGCTGCCGTTCAAGGTATGCAGAGCAGAGGCCACCGCCTCCTGGAAACTGCAGCACGCCTCCGCTTCTGCACGGCAAACCAGGGCCTTACTTCCAGGCATGGCTTCATGCTGGGTGTGCCGGGAGCCACACAGCACGCTAAGATGCTGACTTTCTCCTCGAGCAGGGTGACTTCAGGCACGAGGGCGGGCCTCGCAGTGTTGCAAGCACAGCGTTCTCTCACGGCAGCTCACACAAGGGCCATGACAGGGTCTTCCTGGGCACTTCGCACCCACCAGCCACGTTGTCCCGAAGGGCGTTCGAGGGCTCTGGAGACGTAGCGCTCCTCAAGGAACGCGCGGTGTGTGGTTGCCCAGCACTCGGCACGCACGGGGGTCCTCCGAGGGAATCAACCAGTGGACCTCGACGTTGCTCAGCCGGCCCACAGGTGTCTGGAGGCACTCAGGGACCTTGGAGGGAAAATGCTGCACGCCCGTGGGGCCTAGGAGTCCCCGGGCGTGTACTGCCTTGAGAGCAAAGCGACTAAGAACTCCCGGAAAGAGCCGCATGCCTCCCTTTCTGCGCGGCTACTCAGGGCCTAACCTGGAGGCCAGCTCTCACGTTGAGGTTCCCTTTGGCTCTAGAGCCTGCCGTGCGGACGGCCACCGCGGCCGCGGAAGCCCCTGGTTTAGAGAGCGCAAACTCATAATTTTCCCCGAAGCACTCTTCCAGGGCTCACCGGCCCGTCGGGAGCCGGGAATGTCAGGGAGCGTCAAGGCAGGCATGAAGGCCGCCCTCCAAATGGGAAAGCAGGGCTAGTTCCAGCAGGCCCCCGGGTTCATGGGCACACTCAGCGTACATCCCTGTGGTTTCTGGCGAGTCCCGGGAGACACCGGTCACCCTGCGTTTCCTTCCCCGAGTCAACTGATCGAAGGAGGGAGTCCCGCATCCAGCGAACTGTCTCAACCAAGGAAGGCCGTAGCTGCTCCTCTGGGCCTGGGGCTGCCCGCAGTGCCAAAGAAGGAACAGGACTTGAATTGCAGTAAGAACCCAAGCCGCCGTCCTCTAGGAGGCACGGTGCCTTCGGTCAGGGGGTCCCGGACGGAATGCGGGGACGAGGGTTACTCTGAGCGCAGCTCCGATTAGGGCAACGCGTAAGCCCTCCGCGCCATGTGGGATGTGGCAGAACGGTGTTCGTGAACGTGTGCGAGTGCTGAGGAAACCAAGCTGCTCCAGAAGAGAGGGCAGTGCGTTTCCCTACGCTCGGCGTGCACAGAGGGGCTCGAAGGGGCTACGGGCCTGGATGGTGCGTAGCAGACCCAGGTGCGCCTGGGGTTACTCAGTGTTCCTGCCGGGAACAGGGCGCCCCGGCTAGCCTCCCAGGTGTCCAGAAAGCTGTGCTGCCGTTCAAGGTATGCAGAGCAGAGGCCACCGCCTCCTGGAAACTGCAGCACGCCTCCGCTTCTGCACGGCAAACCAGGGCCTTACTTCCAGGCATGGCTTCATGCTGGGTGTGCCGGGAGCCACACAGCACGCTAAGATGCTGACTTTCTCCTCGAGCAGGGTGACTTCAGGCACGAGGGCGGGCCTCGCAGTGTTGCAAGCACAGCGTTCTCTCACGGCAGCTCACACAAGGGCCATGACAGGGTCTTCCTGGGCACTTCGCACCCACCAGCCACGTTGTCCCGAAGGGCGTTCGAGGGCTCTGGAGACGTAGCGCTCCTCAAGGAACGCGCAGTGTGTGGTTGCCCAGCACTCGGCACGCACGGGGGTCCTCCGAGGGAATCAACCAGTGGACCTCGACGTTGCTCAGCCGGCCCACAGGTGTCTGGAGGCACTCAGGGACCTTGGAGGGAAAATGCTGCACGCCCGTGGGGCCTAGGAGTCCCCGGGCGTGTACTGCCTTGAGAGCAAAGCGACTAAGAACTCCCGGAAAGAGCCGCATGCCTCCCTTTCTGCGCGGCTACTCAGGGCCTAACCTGGAGGCCAGCTCTCACGTTGAGGTTCCCTTTGGCTCTAGAGCCTGCCGTGCGGACGGCCACCGCGGCCGCGGAAGCCCCTGGTTTAGAGAGCGCAAACTCATAATTTTCCCCGAAGCACTCTTCCAGGGCTCACCGGCCCGTCGGGAGCCGGGAATGTCAGGGAGCGTCAAGGCAGGCATGAAGGCCGCCCTCCAAATGGGAAAGCAGGGCTAGTTCCAGCAGGCCCCCGGGTTCATGGGCACACTCAGCGTACATCCCTGTGGTTTCTGGCGAGTCCCGGGAGACACCGGTCACCCTGCGTTTCCTTCCCCGAGTCAACTGATCGAAGGAGGGAGTCCCGCATCCAGCGAACTGTCTCAACCAAGGAAGGCCGTAGCTGCTCCTCTGGGCCTGGGGCTGCCCGCAGTGCCAAAGAAGGAACAGGACTTGAATTGCAGTAAGAACCCAAGCCGCCGTCCTCTAGGAGGCACGGTGCCTTCGGTCAGGGGGTCCCGGACGGAATGCGGGGACGAGGGTTACTCTGAGCGCAGCTCCGATTAGGGCAACGCGTAAGCCCTCCGCGCCATGTGGGATGTGGCAGAACGGTGTTCGTGAACGTGTGCGAGTGCTGAGGAAACCAAGCTGCTCCAGAAGAGAGGGCAGTGCGTTTCCCTACGCTCGGCGTGCACAGAGGGGCTCGAAGGGGCTACGGGCCTGGATGGTGCGTAGCAGACCCAGGTGCGCCTGGGGTTACTCAGTGTTCCTGCCGGGAACAGGGCGCCCCGGCTAGCCTCCCAGGTGTCCAGAAAGCTGTGCTGCCGTTCAAGGTATGCAGAGCAGAGGCCACCGCCTCCTGGAAACTGCAGCACGCCTCCGCTTCTGCACGGCAAACCAGGGCCTTACTTCCAGGCATGGCTTCATGCTGGGTGTGCCGGGAGCCACACAGCACGCTAAGATGCTGACTTTCTCCTCGAGCAGGGTGACTTCAGGCACGAGGGCGGGCCTCGCAGTGTTGCAAGCACAGCGTTCTCTCACGGCAGCTCACACAAGGGCCATGACAGGGTCTTCCTGGGCACTTCGCACCCACCAGCCACGTTGTCCCGAAGGGCGTTCGAGGGCTCTGGAGACGTAGCGCTCCTCAAGGAACGCGCAGTGTGTGGTTGCCCAGCACTCGGCACGCACGGGGGTCCTCCGAGGGAATCAACCAATGGACCTCGACGTTGCTCAGCCGGCCCACAGGTGTCTGGAGGCACTCAGGGACCTTGGAGGGAAAATGCTGCACGCCCGTGGGGCCTAGGAGTCCCCGGGCGTGTACTGCCTTGAGAGCAAAGCGACTAAGAACTCCCGGAAAGAGCCGCATGCCTCCCTTTCTGCGCGGCTACTCAGGGCCTAACCTGGAGGCCAGCTCTCACGTTGAGGTTCCCTTTGGCTCTAGAGCCTGCCGTGCGGACGGCCACCGCGGCCGCGGAAGCCCCTGGTTTAGAGAGCGCAAACTCATAATTTTCCCCGAAGCACTCTTCCAGGGCTCACCGGCCCGTCGGGAGCCGGGAATGTCAGGGAGCGTCAAGGCAGGCATGAAGGCCGCCCTCCAAATGGGAAAGCAGGGCTAGTTCCAGCAGGCCCCCGGGTTCATGGGCACACTCAGCGTACATCCCTGTGGTTTCTGGCGAGTCCCGGGAGACACCGGTCACCCTGCGTTTCCTTCCCCGAGTCAACTGATCGAAGGAGGGAGTCCCGCATCCAGCGAACTGTCTCAACCAAGGAAGGCCGTAGCTGCTCCTCTGGGCCTGGGGCTGCCCGCAGTGCCAAAGAAGGAACAGGACTTGAATTGCAGTAAGAACCCAAGCCGCCGTCCTCTAGGAGGCACGGTGCCTTCGGTCAGGGGGTCCCGGACGGAATGCGGGGACGAGGGTTACTCTGAGCGCAGCTCCGATTAGGGCAACGCGTAAGCCCTCCGCGCCATGTGGGATGTGGCAGAACGGTGTTCGTGAACGTGTGCGAGTGCTGAGGAAACCAAGCTGCTCCAGAAGAGAGGGCAGTGCGTTTCCCTACGCTCGGCGTGCACAGAGGGGCTCGAAGGGGCTACGGGCCTGGATGGTGCGTAGCAGACCCAGGTGCGCCTGGGGTTACTCAGTGTTCCTGCCGGGAACAGGGCGCCCCGGCTAGCCTCCCAGGTGTCCAGAAAGCTGTGCTGCCGTTCAAGGTATGCAGAGCAGAGGCCACCGCCTCCTGGAAACTGCAGCACGCCTCCGCTTCTGCACGGCAAACCAGGGCCTTACTTCCAGGCATGGCTTCATGCTGGGTGTGCCGGGAGCCACACAGCACGCTAAGATGCTGACTTTCTCCTCGAGCAGGGTGACTTCAGGCACGAGGGCGGGCCTCGCAGTGTTGCAAGCACAGCGTTCTCTCACGGCAGCTCACACAAGGGCCATGACAGGGTCTTCCTGGGCACTTCGCACCCACCAGCCACGTTGTCCCGAAGGGCGTTCGAGGGCTCTGGAGACGTAGCGCTCCTCAAGGAACGCGCAGTGTGTGGTTGCCCAGCACTCGGCACGCACGGGGGTCCTCCGAGGGAATCAACCAGTGGACCTCGACGTTGCTCAGCCGGCCCACAGGTGTCTGGAGGCACTCAGGGACCTTGGAGGGAAAATGCTGCACGCCCGTGGGGCCTAGGAGTCCCCGGGCGTGTACTGCCTTGAGAGCAAAGCGACTAAGAACTCCCGGAAAGAGCCGCATGCCTCCCTTTCTGCGCGGCTACTCAGGGCCTAACCTGGAGGCCAGCTCTCACGTTGAGGTTCCCTTTGGCTCTAGAGCCTGCCGTGCGGACGGCCACCGCGGCCGCGGAAGCCCCTGGTTTAGAGAGCGCAAACTCATAATTTTCCCCGAAGCACTCTTCCAGGGCTCACCGGCCCGTCGGGAGCCGGGAATGTCAGGGAGCGTCAAGGCAGGCATGAAGGCCGCCCTCCAAATGGGAAAGCAGGGCTAGTTCCAGCAGGCCCCCGGGTTCATGGGCACACTCAGCGTACATCCCTGTGGTTTCTGGCGAGTCCCGGGAGACACCGGTCACCCTGCGTTTCCTTCCCCGAGTCAACTGATCGAAGGAGGGAGTCCCGCATCCAGCGAACTGTCTCAACCAAGGAAGGCCGTAGCTGCTCCTCTGGGCCTGGGGCTGCCCGCAGTGCCAAAGAAGGAACAGGACTTGAATTGCAGTAAGAACCCAAGCCGCCGTCCTCTAGGAGGCACGGTGCCTTCGGTCAGGGGGTCCCGGACGGAATGCGGGGACGAGGGTTACTCTGAGCGCAGCTCCGATTAGGGCAACGCGTAAGCCCTCCGCGCCATGTGGGATGTGGCAGAACGGTGTTCGTGAACGTGTGCGAGTGCTGAGGAAACCAAGCTGCTCCAGAAGAGAGGGCAGTGCGTTTCCCTACGCTCGGCGTGCACAGAGGGGCTCGAAGGGGCTACGGGCCTGGATGGTGCGTAGCAGACCCAGGTGCGCCTGGGGTTACTCAGTGTTCCTGCCGGGAACAGGGCGCCCCGGCTAGCCTCCCAGGTGTCCAGAAAGCTGTGCTGCCGTTCAAGGTATGCAGAGCAGAGGCCACCGCCTCCTGGAAACTGCAGCACGCCTCCGCTTCTGCACGGCAAACCAGGGCCTTACTTCCAGGCATGGCTTCATGCTGGGTGTGCCGGGAGCCACACAGCACGCTAAGATGCTGACTTTCTCCTCGAGCAGGGTGACTTCAGGCACGAGGGCGGGCCTCGCAGTGTTGCAAGCACAGCGTTCTCTCACGGCAGCTCACACAAGGGCCATGACAGGGTCTTCCTGGGCACTTCGCACCCACCAGCCACGTTGTCCCGAAGGGCGTTCGAGGGCTCTGGAGACGTAGCGCTCCTCAAGGAACGCGCAGTGTGTGGTTGCCCAGCACTCGGCACGCACGGGGGTCCTCCGAGGGAATCAACCAGTGGACCTCGACGTTGCTCAGCCGGCCCACAGGTGTCTGGAGGCACTCAGGGACCTTGGAGGGAAAATGCTGCACGCCCGTGGGGCCTAGGAGTCCCCGGGCGTGTACTGCCTTGAGAGCAAAGCGACTAAGAACTCCCGGAAAGAGCCGCATGCCTCCCTTTCTGCGCGGCTACTCAGGGCCTAACCTGGAGGCCAGCTCTCACGTTGAGGTTCCCTTTGGCTCTAGAGCCTGCCGTGCGGACGGCCACCGCGGCCGCGGAAGCCCCTGGTTTAGAGAGCGCAAACTCATAATTTTCCCCGAAGCACTCTTCCAGGGCTCACCGGCCCGTCGGGAGCCGGGAATGTCAGGGAGCGTCAAGGCAGGCATGAAGGCCGCCCTCCAAATGGGAAAGCAGGGCTAGTTCCAGCAGGCCCCCGGGTTCATGGGCACACTCAGCGTACATCCCTGTGGTTTCTGGCGAGTCCCGGGAGACACCGGTCACCCTGCGTTTCCTTCCCCGAGTCAACTGATCGAAGGAGGGAGTCCCGCATCCAGCGAACTGTCTCAACCAAGGAAGGCCGTAGCTGCTCCTCTGGGCCTGGGGCTGCCCGCAGTGCCAAAGAAGGAACAGGACTTGAATTGCAGTAAGAACCCAAGCCGCCGTCCTCTAGGAGGCACGGTGCCTTCGGTGAGGGGGTCCCGGACGGAATGCGGGGACGAGGGTTACTCTGAGCGCAGCTCCGATTAGGGCAACGCGTAAGCCCTCCGCGCCATGTGGGATGTGGCAGAACGGTGTTCGTGAACGTGTGCGAGTGCTGAGGAAACCAAGCTGCTCCAGAAGAGAGGGCAGTGCGTTTCCCTACGCTCGGCGTGCACAGAGGGGCTCGAAGGGGCTACGGGCCTGGATGGTGCGTAGCAGACCCAGGTGCGCCTGGGGTTACTCAGTGTTCCTGCCGGGAACAGGGCGCCCCGGCTAGCCTCCCAGGTGTCCAGAAAGCTGTGCTGCCGTTCAAGGTATGCAGAGCAGAGGCCACCGCCTCCTGGAAACTGCAGCACGCCTCCGCTTCTGCACGGCAAACCAGGGCCTTACTTCCAGGCATGGCTTCATGCTGGGTGTGCCGGGAGCCACACAGCACGCTAAGATGCTGACTTTCTCCTCGAGCAGGGTGACTTCAGGCACGAGGGCGGGCCTCGCAGTGTTGCAAGCACAGCGTTCTCTCACGGCAGCTCACACAAGGGCCATGACAGGGTCTTCCTGGGCACTTCGCACCCACCAGCCACGTTGTCCCGAAGGGCGTTCGAGGGCTCTGGAGACGTAGCGCTCCTCAAGGAACGTGCAGTGTGTGGTTGCCCAGCACTCGGCACGCACGGGGGTCCTCCGAGGGAATCAACCAGTGGACCTCGACGTTGCTCAGCCGGCCCACAGGTGTCTGGAGGCACTCAGGGACCTTGGAGGGAAAATGCTGCACGCCCGTGGGGCCTAGGAGTCCCCGGGCGTGTACTGCCTTGAGAGCAAAGCGACTAAGAACTCCCGGAAAGAGCCGCATGCCTCCCTTTCTGCGCGGCTACTCAGGGCCTAACCTGGAGGCCAGCTCTCACGTTGAGGTTCCCTTTGGCTCTAGAGCCTGCCGTGCGGACGGCCACCGCGGCCGCGGAAGCCCCTGGTTTAGAGAGCGCAAACTCATAATTTTCCCCGAAGCACTCTTCCAGGGCTCACCGGCCCGTCGGGAGCCGGGAATGTCAGGGAGCGTCAAGGCAGGCATGAAGGCCGCCCTCCAAATGGGAAAGCAGGGCTAGTTCCAGCAGGCCCCCGGGTTCATGGGCACACTCAGCGTACATCCCTGTGGTTTCTGGCGAGTCCCGGGAGACACCGGTCACCCTGCGTTTCCTTCCCCGAGTCAACTGATCGAAGGAGGGAGTCCCGCATCCAGCGAACTGTCTCAACCAAGGAAGGCCGTAGCTGCTCCTCTGGGCCTGGGGCTGCCCGCAGTGCCAAAGAAGGAACAGGACTTGAATTGCAGTAAGAACCCAAGCCGCCGTCCTCTAGGAGGCACGGTGCCTTCGGTGAGGGGGTCCCGGACGGAATGCGGGGACGAGGGTTACTCTGAGCGCAGCTCCGATTAGGGCAACGCGTAAGCCCTCCGCGCCATGTGGGATGTGGCAGAACGGTGTTCGTGAACGTGTGCGAGTGCTGAGGAAACCAAGCTGCTCCAGAAGAGAGGGCAGTGCGTTTCCCTACGCTCGGCGTGCACAGAGGGGCTCGAAGGGGCTACGGGCCTGGATGGTGCGTAGCAGACCCAGGTGCGCCTGGGGTTACTCAGTGTTCCTGCCGGGAACAGGGCGCCCCGGCTAGCCTCCCAGGTGTCCAGAAAGCTGTGCTGCCGTTCAAGGTATGCAGAGCAGAGGCCACCGCCTCCTGGAAACTGCAGCACGCCTCCGCTTCTGCACGGCAAACCAGGGCCTTACTTCCAGGCATGGCTTCATGCTGGGTGTGCCGGGAGCCACACAGCACGCTAAGATGCTGACTTTCTCCTCGAGCAGGGTGACTTCAGGCACGAGGGCGGGCCTCGCAGTGTTGCAAGCACAGCGTTCTCTCACGGCAGCTCACACAAGGGCCATGACAGGGTCTTCCTGGGCACTTCGCACCCACCAGCCACGTTGTCCCGAAGGGCGTTCGAGGGCTCTGGAGACGTAGCGCTCCTCAAGGAACGCGCAGTGTGTGGTTGCCCAGCACTCGGCACGCACGGGGGTCCTCCGAGGGAATCAACCAGTGGACCTCGACGTTGCTCAGCCGGCCCACAGGTGTCTGGAGGCACTCAGGGACCTTGGAGGGAAAATGCTGCACGCCCGTGGGGCCTAGGAGTCCCCGGGCGTGTACTGCCTTGAACTAAGAACTCCCGGAAAGAGCCGCATGCCTCCCTTTCTGCGCGGCTACTCAGGGCCTAACCTGGAGGCCAGCTCTCACGTTGAGGTTCCCTTTGGCTCTAGAGCCTGCCGTGCGGACGGCCACCGCGGCCGCGGAAGCCCCTGGTTTAGAGAGCGCAAACTCATAATTTTCCCCGAAGCACTCTTCCAGGGCTCACCGGCCCGTCGGGAGCCGGGAATGTCAGGGAGCGTCAAGGCAGGCATGAAGGCCGCCCTCCAAATGGGAAAGCAGGGCTAGTTCCAGCAGGCCCCCGGGTTCATGGGCACACTCAGCGTACATCCCTGTGGTTTCTGGCGAGTCCCGGGAGACACCGGTCACCCTGCCTTTCCTTCCCCGAGTCAACTGATCGAAGGAGGGAGTCCCGCATCCAGCGAACTGTCTCAACCAAGGAAGGCCGTAGCTGCTCCTCTGGGCCTGGGGCTGCCTGCAGTGCCAAAGAAGGAACAGGACTTGAATTGCAGTAAGAACCCAAGCCGCCGTCCTCTAGGAGGCACGGTGCCTTCGGTCAGGGGGTCCCGGACGGAATGCGGAGACGAGGGTTACTCTGAGCGCAGCTCCGATTAGGGCAACGCGTAAGCCCTCCGCGCCATGTGGGATGTGGCAGAACGGTGTTCGTGAACGTGTGCGAGTGCTGAGGAAACCAAGCTGCTCCAGAAGAGAGGGCAGTGCGTTTCCTTACGCTCGGCGTGCACAGAGGGGCTCGAAGGGGCTACGGGCCTGGATGGTGCGTAGCAGACCCAGGTGCGCCTGGGGTTACTCAGTGTTCCTGCCGGGAACAGGGCGCCCCGGCTAGCCTCCCAGGTGTCCAGAAAGCTGTGCTGCCGTTCAAGGTATGCAGAGCAGAGGCCACCGCCTCCTGGAAACTGCAGCACGCCTCCGCTTCTGCACGGCAAACCAGGGCCTTACTTCCAGGCATGGCTTCATGCTGGGTGTGCCGGGAGCCACACAGCACGCTAAGATGCTGACTTTCTCCTCGAGCAGGGTGACTTCAGGCACGAGGGCGGGCCTCGCAGTGTTGCAAGCACGGCGTTCTCTCATGGCAGCTCACACAAGGGCCATGACAGGGTCTTCCTGGGCACTTCGCACCCACCAGCCACGTTGTCCCGAAGGGCGTTCGAGGGCTCTGGAGACGTAGCGCTCCTCAAGGAACGCGCAGTGTGTGGTTGCCCAGCACTCGGCACGCACGGGGGTCCTCCGAGGGAATCAACCAATGGACCTCGACGTTGCTCAGCCGGCCCACAGGTGTCTGGAGGCACTCAGGGACCTTGGAGGGAAAATGCTGCACGCCCGTGGGGCCTAGGAGTCCCCGGGCGTGTACTGCCTTGAGAGCAAAGCGACTAAGAACTCCCGGAAAGAGCCGCATGCCTCCCTTTCTGCGCGGCTACTCAGGGCCTAACCTGGAGGCCAGCTCTCACGTTGAGGTTCCCTTTGGCTCTAGAGCCTGCCGTGCGGACGGCCACCGCGGCCGCGGAAGCCCCTGGTTTAGAGAGCGCAAACTCATAATTTTCCCCGAAGCACTCTTCCAGGGCTCACCGGCCCGTCGGGAGCCGGGAATGTCAGGGAGCGTCAAGGCAGGCATGAAGGCCGCCCTCCAAATGGGAAAGCAGGGCTAGTTCCAGCAGGCCCCCGGGTTCATGGGCACACTCAGCGTACATCCCTGTGGTTTCTGGCGAGTCCCGGGAGACACCGGTCACCCTGCGTTTCCTTCCCCGAGTCAACTGATCGAAGGAGGGAGTCCCGCATCCAGCGAACTGTCTCAACCAAGGAAGGCCGTAGCTGCTCCTCTGGGCCTGGGGCTGCCTGCAGTGCCAAAGAAGGAACAGGACTTGAATTGCAGTAAGAACCCAAGCCGCCGTCCTCTAGGAGGCACGGTGCCTTCGGTCAGGGGGTCCCGGACGGAATGCGGAGACGAGGGTTACTCTGAGCGCAGCTCCGATTAGGGCAATGCGTAAGCCCTCCGCGCCATGTGGGATGTGGCAGAACGGTGTTCGTGAACGTGTGCGAGTGCTGAGGAAACCAAGCTGCTCCAGAAGAGAGGGCAGTGCGTTTCCCTACGCTCGGCGTGCACAGAGGGGCTCGAAGGGGCTACGGGCCTGGATGGTGCGTAGCAGACCCAGGTGCGCCTGGGGTTACTCAGTGTTCCTGCCGGGAACAGGGCGCCCCGGCTAGCCTCCCAGGTGTCCAGAAAGCTGTGCTGCCGTTCAAGGTATGCCGAGCAGAGGCCACCGCCTCCTGGAAACTGCAGCACGCCTCCGCTTCTGCACGGCAAACCAGGGCCTTACTTCCAGGCATGGCTTCATGCTGGGTGTGCCGGGAGCCACACAGCACGCTAAGATGCTGACTTTCTCCTCGAGCAGGGTGACTTCAGGCACGAGGGCGGGCCTCGCAGTGTTGCAAGCACAGCGTTCTCTCACGGCAGCTCACACAAGGGCCATGACAGGGTCTTCCTGGGCACTTCGCACCCACCAGCCACGTTGTCCCGAAGGGCGTTCGAGGGCTCTGGAGACGTAGCGCTCCTCAAGGAACGCGCGGTGTGTGGTTGCCCAGCACTCGGCACGCACGGGGGTCCTCCGAGGGAATCAACCAATGGACCTCGACGTTGCTCAGCCGGCCCACAGGTGTCTGGAGGCACTCAGGGACCTTGGAGGGAAAATGCTGCACGCCCGTGGGGCCTAGGAGTCCCCGGGCGTGTACTGCCTTGAGAGCAAAGCGACTAAGAACTCCCGGAAAGAGCCGCATGCCTCCCTTTCTGCGCGGCTACTCAGGGCCTAACCTGGAGGCCAGCTCTCACGTTGAGGTTCCCTTTGGCTCTAGAGCCTGCCGTGCGGACGGCCACCGCGGCCGCGGAAGCCCCTGGTTTAGAGAGCGCAAACTCATAATTTTCCCCGAAGCACTCTTCCAGGGCTCACCGGCCCGTCGGGAGCCGGGAATGTCAGGGAGCGTCAAGGCAGGCATGAAGGCCGCCCTCCAAATGGGAAAGCAGGGCTAGTTCCAGCAGGCCCCCGGGTTCATGGGCACACTCAGCGTACATCCCTGTGGTTTCTGGCGAGTCCCGGGAGACACCGGTCACCCTGCGTTTCCTTCCCCGAGTCAACTGCTCGAAGGAGGGAGTCCCGCATCCAGCGAACTGTCTCAACCAAGGAAGGCCGTAGCTGCTCCTCTGGGCCTGGGGCTGCCCGCAGTGCCAAAGAAGGAACAGGACTTGAATTGCAGTAAGAACCCAAGCCGCCGTCCTCTAGGAGGCACGGTGCCTTCGGTCAGGGGGTCCCGGATGGAATGCGGAGACGAGGGTTACTCTGAGCGCAGCTCCGATTAGGGCAACGCGTAAGCCCTCCGCGCCATGTGGGATGTGGCAGAACGGTGTTCGTGAACGTGTGCGAGTGCTGAGGAAACCAAGCTGCTCCAGAAGAGAGGGCAGTGCGTTTCCCTACGCTCGGCGTGCACAGAGGGGCTCGGAGGGGCTCGAAGGGTCTACGGGCCTGGATGGTGCGTAGCAGACCCAGGTGCGCCTGGGGTTACTCAGTGTTCCTGCCGGGAACAGGGCGCCCCGGCTAGCCTCCCAGGTGTCCAGAAAGCTGTGCTGCCGTTCAAGGTATGCCGAGCAGAGGCCACCTGCTCCTGGAAACTGCAGCACGCCTCCGCTTCTGCACGGCAAACCAGGGCCTTACTTCCAGGCATGGCTTCATGCTGGGTGTGCCGGGAGCCACACAGCACGCTAAGATGCTGACTTTCTCCTCGAGCAGGGTGACTTCAGGCACGAGGGCGGGCCTCGCAGTGTTGCAAGCACAGCGTTCTCTCACGGCAGCTCACACAAGGGCCATGACAGGGTCTTCCTGGGCACTTCGCACCCACCAGCCACGTTGTCCCGAAGGGCGTTCGAGGGCTCTGGAGACGTAGCGCTCCTCAAGGAACGCGCGGTGTGTGGTTGCCCAGCACTCGGCACGCACGGGGGTCCTCCGAGGGAATCAACCAATGGACCTCGACGTTGCTCAGCCGGCCCACAGGTGTCTGGAGGCACTCAGGGACCTTGGAGGGAAAATGCTGCACGCCCGTGGGGCCTAGGAGTCCCCGGGCGTGTACTGCCTTGAGAGCAAAGCGACTAAGAACTCCCGGAAAGAGCCGCATGCCTCCCTTTCTGCGCGGCTACTCAGGGCCTAACCTGGAGGCCAGCTCTCACGTTGAGGTTCCCTTTGGCTCTAGAGCCTGCCGTGCGGACGGCCACCGCGGCCGCGGAAGCCCCTGGTTTAGAGAGCGCAAACTCATAATTTTCCCCGAAGCACTCTTCCAGGGCTCACCGGCCCGTCGGGAGCCGGGAATGTCAGGGAGCGTCAAGGCAGGCATGAAGGCCGCCCTCCAAATGGGAAAGCAGGGCTAGTTCCAGCAGGCCCCCGGGTTCATGGGCACACTCAGCGTACATCCCTGTGGTTTCTGGCGAGTCCCGGGAGACACCGGTCACCCTGCGTTTCCTTCCCCGAGTCAACTGATCGAAGGAGGGAGTCCCGCATCCAGCGAACTGTCTCAACCAAGGAAGGCCGTAGCTGCTCCTCTGGGCCTGGGGCTGCCCGCAGTGCCAAAGAAGGAACAGGACTTGAATTGCAGTAAGAACCCAAGCCGCCGTCCTCTAGGAGGCACGGTGCCTTCGGTCAGGGGGTCCCGGACGGAATGCGGAGACGAGGGTTACTCTGAGCGCAGCTCCGATTAGGGCAACGCGTAAGCCCTCCGCGCCATGTGGGATGTGGCAGAACGGTGTTCGTGAACGTGTGCGAGTGCTGAGGAAACCAAGCTGCTCCAGAAGAGAGGGCAGTGCGTTTCCCTACGCTCGGCGTGCACAGAGGGGCTCGAAGGGGCTACGGGCCTGGATGGTGCGTAGCAGACCCAGGTGCGCCTGGGGTTACTCAGTGTTCCTGCCGGGAACAGGGCGCCCCGGCTAGCCTCCCAGGTGTCCAGAAAGCTGTGCTGCCGTTCAAGGTATGCCGAGCAGAGGCCACCGCCTCCTGGAAACTGCAGCACGCCTCCGCTTCTGCACGGCAAACCAGGGCCTTACTTCCAGGCATGGCTTCATGCTGGGTGTGCCGGGAGCCACACAGCACGCTAAGATGCTGACTTTCTCCTCGAGCAGGGTGACTTCAGGCACGAGGGCGGGCCTCGCAGTGTTGCAAGCACAGCGTTCTCTCATGGCAGCTCACACAAGGGCCATGACAGGGTCTTCCTGGGCACTTCGCACCCACCAGCCACGTTGTCCCGAAGGGCGTTCGAGGGCTCTGGAGACGTAGCGCTCCTCAAGGAACGCGCAGTGTGTGGTTGCCCAGCACTCGGCACGCACGGGGGTCCTCCGAGGGAATCAACCAATGGACCTCGACGTTGCTCAGCCGGCCCACAGGTGTCTGGAGGCACTCAGGGACCTTGGAGGGAAAATGCTGCACGCCCGTGGGGCCTAGGAGTCCCCGGGCGTGTACTGCCTTGAGAGCAAAGCGACTAAGAACTCCCGGAAAGAGCCGCATGCCTCCCTTTCTGCGCGGCTACTCAGGGCCTAACCTGGAGGCCAGCTCTCACGTTGAGGTTCCCTTTGGCTCTAGAGCCTGCCGTGCGGACGGCCACCGCGGCCGCGGAAGCCCCTGGTTTAGAGAGCGCAAACTCATAATTTTCCCCGAAGCACTCTTCCAGGGCTCACCGGCCCGTCGGGAGCCGGGAATGTCAGGGAGCGTCAAGGCAGGCATGAAGGCCGCCCTCCAAATGGGAAAGCAGGGCTAGTTCCAGCAGGCCCCCGGGTTCATGGGCACACTCAGCGTACATCCCTGTGGTTTCTGGCGAGTCCCGGGAGACACCGGTCACCCTGCGTTTCCTTCCCCGAGTCAACTGATCGAAGGAGGGAGTCCCGCATCCAGCGAACTGTCTCAACCAAGGAAGGCCGTAGCTGCTCCTCTGGGCCTGGGGCTGCCTGCAGTGCCAAAGAAGGAACAGGACTTGAATTGCAGTAAGAACCCAAGCCGCCGTCCTCTAGGAGGCACGGTGCCTTCGGTCAGGGGGTCCCGGACGGAATGCGGAGACGAGGGTTACTCTGAGCGCAGCTCCGATTAGGGCAACGCGTAAGCCCTCCGCGCCATGTGGGATGTGGCAGAACGGTGTTCGTGAACGTGTGCGAGTGCTGAGGAAACCAAGCTGCTCCAGAAGAGAGGGCAGTGCGTTTCCCTACGCTCGGCGTGCACAGAGGGGCTCGAAGGGGCTACGGGCCTGGATGGTGCGTAGCAGACCCAGGTGCGCCTGGGGTTACTCAGTGTTCCTGCCGGGAACAGGGCGCCCCGGCTAGCCTCCCAGGTGTCCAGAAAGCTGTGCTGCCGTTCAAGGTATGCCGAGCAGAGGCCACCGCCTCCTGGAAACTGCAGCACGCCTCCGCTTCTGCACGGCAAACCAGGGCCTTACTTCCAGGCATGGCTTCATGCTGGGTGTGCCGGGAGCCACACAGCACGCTAAGATGCTGACTTTCTCCTCGAGCAGGGTGACTTCAGGCACGAGGGCGGGCCTCGCAGTGTTGCAAGCACAGCGTTCTCTCATGGCAGCTCACACAAGGGCCATGACAGGGTCTTCCTGGGCACTTCGCACCCACCAGCCACGTTGTCCCGAAGGGCGTTCGAGGGCTCTGGAGACGTAGCGCTCCTCAAGGAACGCGCAGTGTGTGGTTGCCCAGCACTCGGCACGCACGGGGGTCCTCCGAGGGAATCAACCAATGGACCTCGACGTTGCTCAGCCGGCCCACAGGTGTCTGGAGGCACTCAGGGACCTTGGAGGGAAAATGCTGCACGCCCGTGGGGCCTAGGAGTCCCCGGGCGTGTACTGCCTTGAGAGCAAAGCGACTAAGAACTCCCGGAAAGAGCCGCATGCCTCCCTTTCTGCGCGGCTACTCAGGGCCTAACCTGGAGGCCAGCTCTCACGTTGAGGTTCCCTTTGGCTCTAGAGCCTGCCGTGCGGACGGCCACCGCGGCCGCGGAAGCCCCTGGTTTAGAGAGCGCAAACTCATAATTTTCCCCGAAGCACTCTTCCAGGGCTCACCGGCCCGTCGGGAGCCGGGAATGTCAGGGAGCGTCAAGGCAGGCATGAAGGCCGCCCTCCAAATGGGAAAGCAGGGCTAGTTCCAGCAGGCCCCCGGGTTCATGGGCAAACTCAGCGTACATCCCTGTGGTTTCTGGCGAGTCCCGGGAGACACCGGTCACCCTGCGTTTCCTTCCCCGAGTCAACTGATCGAAGGAGGGAGTCCCGCATCCAGCGAACTGTCTCAACCAAGGAAGGCCGTAGCTGCTCCTCTGGGCCTGGGGCTGCCTGCAGTGCCAAAGAAGGAACAGGACTTGAATTGCAGTAAGAACCCAAGCCGCCGTCCTCTAGGAGGCACGGTGCCTTCGGTCAGGGGGTCCCGGACGGAATGCGGAGACGAGGGTTACTCTGAGCGCAGCTCCGATTAGGGCAACGCGTAAGCCCTCCGCGCCATGTGGGATGTGGCAGAACGGTGTTCGTGAACGTGTGCGAGTGCTGAGGAAACCAAGCTGCTCCAGAAGAGAGGGCAGTGCGTTTCCCTACGCTCGGCGTGCACAGAGGGGCTCGAAGGGGCTACGGGCCTGGATGGTGCGTAGCAGACCCAGGTGCGCCTGGGGTTACTCAGTGTTCCTGCCGGGAACAGGGCGCCCCGGCTAGCCTCCCAGGTGTCCAGAAAGCTGTGCTGCCGTTCAAGGTATGCCGAGCAGAGGCCACCGCCTCCTGGAAACTGCAGCACGCCTCCGCTTCTGCACGGCAAACCAGGGCCTTACTTCCAGGCATGGCTTCATGCTGGGTGTGCCGGGAGCCACACAGCACGCTAAGATGCTGACTTTCTCCTCGAGCAGGGTGACTTCAGGCACGAGGGCGGGCCTCGCAGTGTTGCAAGCACAGCGTTCTCTCATGGCAGCTCACACAAGGGCCATGACAGGGTCTTCCTGGGCACTTCGCACCCACCAGCCACGTTGTCCCGAAGGGCGTTCGAGGGCTCTGGAGACGTAGCGCTCCTCAAGGAACGCGCAGTGTGTGGTTGCCCAGCACTCGGCACGCACGGGGGTCCTCCGAGGGAATCAACCAATGGACCTCGACGTTGCTCAGCCGGCCCACAGGTGTCTGGAGGCACTCAGGGACCTTGGAGGGAAAATGCTGCACGCCCGTGGGGCCTAGGAGTCCCCGGGCGTGTACTGCCTTGAGAGCAAAGCGACTAAGAACTCCCGGAAAGAGCCGCATGCCTCCCTTTCTGCGCGGCTACTCAGGGCCTAACCTGGAGGCCAGCTCTCACGTTGAGGTTCCCTTTGGCTCTAGAGCCTGCCGTGCGGACGGCCACCGCGGCCGCGGAAGCCCCTGGTTTAGAGAGCGCAAACTCATAATTTTCCCCGAAGCACTCTTCCAGGGCTCACCGGCCCGTCGGGAGCCGGGAATGTCAGGGAGCGTCAAGGCAGGCATGAAGGCCGCCCTCCAAATGGGAAAGCAGGGCTAGTTCCAGCAGGCCCCCGGGTTCATGGGCACACTCAGCGTACATCCCCGTGGTTTCTGGCGAGTCCCGGGAGACACCGGTCACCCTGCGTTTCCTTCCCCGAGTCAACTGATCGAAGGAGGGAGTCCCGCATCCAGCGAACTGTCTCAACCAAGGAAGGCCGTAGCTGCTCCTCTGGGCCTGGGGCTGCCTGCAGTGCCAAAGAAGGAACAGGACTTGAATTGCAGTAAGAACCCAAGCCGCCGTCCTCTAGGAGGCACGGTGCCTTCGGTCAGGGGGTCCCGGATGGAATGCGGAGACGAGGGTTACTCTGAGCGCAGCTCCGATTAGGGCAACGCGTAAGCCCTCCGCGCCATGTGGGATGTGGCAGAACGGTGTTCGTGAACGTGTGCGAGTGCTGAGGAAACCAAGCTGCTCCAGAAGAGAGGGCAGTGCGTTTCCCTACGCTCGGCGTGCACAGGGGGGCTCGAAGGGGCTACGGGCCTGGATGGTGCGTAGCAGACCCAGGTGCGCCTGGGGTTACTCAGTGTTCCTGCCGGGAACAGGGCGCCCCGGCTAGCCTCCCAGGTGTCCAGAAAGCTGTGCTGCCGTTCAAGGTATGCCGAGCAGAGGCCACCGCCTCCTGGAAACTGCAGCACGCCTCCGCTTCTGCACGGCAAACCAGGGCCTTACTTCCAGGCATGGCTTCATGCTGGGTGTGCCGGGAGCCACACAGCACGCTAAGATGCTGACTTTCTCCTCGAGCAGGGTGACTTCAGGCACGAGGGCGGGCCTCGCAGTGTTGCAAGCACAGCGTTCTCTCATGGCAGCTCACACAAGGGCCATGACAGGGTCTTCCTGGGCACTTCGCACCCACCAGCCACGTTGTCCCGAAGGGCGTTCGAGGGCTCTGGAGACGTAGCGCTCCTCAAGGAACGCTCAGTGTGTGGTTGCCCAGCACTCGGCACGCACGGGGGTCCTCCGAGGGAATCAACCAATGGACCTCGACGTTGCTCAGCCGGCCCACAGGTGTCTGGAGGCACTCAGGGACCTTGGAGGGAAAATGCTGCACGCCCGTGGGGCCTAGGAGTCCCCGGGCGTGTACTGCCTTGAGAGCAAAGCGACTAAGAACTCCCGGAAAGAGCCGCATGCCTCCCTTTCTGCGCGGCTACTCAGGGCCTAACCTGGAGGCCAGCTCTCACGTTGAGGTTCCCTTTGGCTCTAGAGCCTGCCGTGCGGACGGCCACCGCGGCCGCGGAAGCCCCTGGTTTAGAGAGCGCAAACTCATAATTTTCCCCGAAGCACTCTTCCAGGGCTCACCGGCCCGTCGGGAGCCGGGAATGTCAGGGAGCGTCAAGGCAGGCATGAAGGCCGCCCTCCAAATGGGAAAGCAGGGCTAGTTCCAGCAGGCCCCCGGGTTCATGGGCACACTCAGCGTACATCCCTGTGGTTTCTGGCGAGTCCCGGGAGACACCGGTCACCCTGCGTTTCCTTCCCCGAGTCAACTGCTCGAAGGAGGGAGTCCCGCATCCAGCGAACTGTCTCAACCAAGGAAGGCCGTAGCTGCTCCTCTGGGCCTGGGGCTGCCTGCAGTGCCAAAGAAGGAACAGGACTTGAATTGCAGTAAGAACCCAAGCCGCCGTCCTCTAGGAGGCACGGTGCCTTCGGTCAGGGGGTCCCGGATGGAATGCGGAGACGAGGGTTACTCTGAGCGCAGCTCCGATTAGGGCAACGCGTAAGCCCTCCGCGCCATGTGGGATGTGGCAGAACGGTGTTCGTGAACGTGTGCGAGTGCTGAGGAAACCAAGCTGCTCCAGAAGAGAGGGCAGTGCGTTTCCCTACGCTCGGCGTGCACAGAGGGGCTCGAAGGGGCTACGGGCCTGGATGGTGCGTAGCAGACCCAGGTGCGCCTGGGGTTACTCAGTGTTCCTGCCGGGAACAGGGCGCCCCGGCTAGCCTCCCAGGTGTCCAGAAAGCTGTGCTGCCGTTCAAGGTATGCCGAGCAGAGGCCACCGCCTCCTGGAAACTGCAGCACGCCTCCGCTTCTGCACGGCAAACCAGGGCCTTACTTCCAGGCATGGCTTCATGCTGGGTGTGCCGGGAGCCACACAGCACGCTAAGATGCTGACTTTCTCCTCGAGCAGGGTGACTTCAGGCACGAGGGCGGGCCTCGCAGTGTTGCAAGCACAGCGTTCTCTCATGGCAGCTCACACAAGGGCCATGACAGGGTCTTCCTGGGCACTTCGCACCCACCAGCCACGTTGTCCCGAAGGGCGTTCGAGGGCTCTGGAGACGTAGCGCTCCTCAAGGAACGCGCGGTGTGTGGTTGCCCAGCACTCGGCACGCACGGGGGTCCTCCGAGGGAATCAACCAATGGACCTCGACGTTGCTCAGCCGGCCCACAGGTGTCTGGAGGCACTCAGGGACCTTGGAGGGAAAATGCTGCACGCCCGTGGGGCCTAGGAGTCCCCGGGCGTGTACTGCCTTGAGAGCAAAGCGACTAAGAACTCCCGGAAAGAGCCGCATGCCTCCCTTTCTGCGCGGCTACTCAGGGCCTAACCTGGAGGCCAGCTCTCATGTTGAGGTTCCCTTTGGCTCTAGAGCCTGCCGTGCGGACGGCCACCGCGGCCGCGGAAGCCCCTGGTTTAGAGAGCGCAAACTCATAATTTTCCCCGAAGCACTCTTCCAGGGCTCACCGGCCCGTCGGGAGCCGGGAATGTCAGGGAGCGTCAAGGCAGGCATGAAGGCTGCCCTCCAAATGGGAAAACAGGGCTAGTTCCAGCAGGCCCCCGGGTTCATGGGCACACTCAGCGTACATCCCTGTGGTTTCTGGCGAGTCCCGGGAGACACCAGTCACCCTGCGTTTCCTTCCCCGAGTCAACTGATCGAAGGAGGGAGTCCCGCATCCAGCGAACTGTCTCAACCAAGGAAGGCCGTAGCTGCTCCTCTGGGCCTGGGGCTGCCTGCAGTGCCAAAGAAGGAACAGGACTTGAATTGCAGTAAGAACCCAAGCCGCCGTCCTCTAGGAGGCACGGTGCCTTCGGTCAGGGGGTCCCGGATGGAATGCGGAGACGAGGGTTACTCTGAGCGCAGCTCCGATTAGGGCAACGCGTAAGCCCTCCGCGCCATGTGGGATGTGGCAGAACGGTGTTCGTGAACGTGTGCGAGTGCTGAGGAAACCAAGCTGCTCCAGAAGAGAGGGCAGTGCGTTTCCCTACGCTCGGCGTGCACAGAGGGGCTCGAAGGGGCTACGGGCCTGGATGGTGCGTAGCAGACCCAGGTGCGCCTGGGGTTACTCAGTGTTCCTGCCGGGAACAGGGCGCCCCGGCTAGCCTCCCAGGTGTCCAGAAAGCTGTGCTGCCGTTCAAGGTATGCCGAGCAGAGGCCACCGCCTCCTGGAAACTGCAGCACGCCTCCGCTTCTGCACGGCAAACCAGGGCCTTACTTCCAGGCATGGCTTCATGCTGGGTGTGCCGGGAGCCACACAGCACGCTAAGATGCTGACTTTCTCCTCGAGCAGGGTGACTTCAGGCACGAGGGCGGGCCTCGCAGTGTTGCAAGCAC
This sequence comes from Lagenorhynchus albirostris, assembly GCF_949774975.1. Lineage (NCBI taxonomy): Eukaryota > Metazoa > Chordata > Mammalia > Artiodactyla > Delphinidae > Lagenorhynchus > Lagenorhynchus albirostris. Next base: position 98,560 of record NW_026783616.1, on the reverse strand, counting down.
AGCGTTCTCTCATGGCAGCTCACACAAGGGCCATGACAGGGTCTTCCTGGGCACTTCGCACCCACCAGCCACGTTGTCCCGAAGGGCGTTCGAGGGCTCTGGAGACGTAGCGCTCCTCAAGGAACGCGCGGTGTGTGGTTGCCCAGCACTCGGCACGCACGGGGGTCCTCCGAGGGAATCAACCAATGGACCTCGACGTTGCTCAGCCGGCCCACAGGTGTCTGGAGGCACTCAGGGACCTTGGAGGGAAAATGCTGCACGCCCGTGGGGCCTAGGAGTCCCCGGGCGTGTACTGCCTTGAGAGCAAAGCGACTAAGAACTCCCGGAAAGAGCCGCATGCCTCCCTTTCTGCGCGGCTACTCAGGGCCTAACCTGGAGGCCAGCTCTCACGTTGAGGTTCCCTTTGGCTCTAGAGCCTGCCGTGCGGACGGCCACCGCGGCCGCGGAAGCCCCTGGTTTAGAGAGCGCAAACTCATAATTTTCCCCGAAGCACTCTTCCAGGGCTCACCGGCCCGTCGGGAGCCGGGAATGTCAGGGAGCGTCAAGGCAGGCATGAAGGCCGCCCTCCAAATGGGAAAGCAGGGCTAGTTCCAGCAGGCCCCCGGGTTCATGGGCACACTCAGCGTACATCCCTGTGGTTTCTGGCGAGTCCCGGGAGACACCGGTCACCCTGCGTTTCCTTCCCCGAGTCAACTGCTCGAAGGAGGGAGTCCCGCATCCAGCGAACTGTCTCAACCAAGGAAGGCCGTAGCTGCTCCTCTGGGCCTGGGGCTGCCTGCAGTGCCAAAGAAGGAACAGGACTTGAATTGCAGTAAGAACCCAAGCCGCCGTCCTCTAGGAGGCACGGTGCCTTCGGTCAGGGGGTCCCGGACGGAATGCGGAGACGAGGGTTACTCTGAGCGCAGCTCCGATTAGGGCAACGCGTAAGCCCTCCGCGCCATGTGGGATGTGGCAGAACGGTGTTCGTGAACGTGTGCGAGTGCTGAGGAAACCAAGCTGCTCCAGAAGAGAGGGCAGTGCGTTTCCCTACGCTCGGCGTGCACAGAGGGGCTCGAAGGGGCTACGGGCCTGGATGGTGCGTAGCAGACCCAGGTGCGCCTGGGGTTACTCAGTGTTCCTGCCGGGAACAGGGCGCCCCGGCTAGCCTCCCAGGTGTCCAGAAAGCTGTGCTGCCGTTCAAGGTATGCCGAGCAGAGGCCACCGCCTCCTGGAAACTGCAGCACGCCTCCGCTTCTGCACGGCAAACCAGGGCCTTACTTCCAGGCATGGCTTCATGCTGGCTGTGCCGGGAGCCACACAGCACGCTAAGATGCTGATTTTCTCCTCGAGCAGGGTGACTTCAGGCACGAGGGCGGGCCTCGCAGTGTTGCAAGCACGGCGTTCTCTCATGGCAGCTCACACAAGGGCCATGACAGGGTCTTCCTGGGCACTTCGCACCCACCAGCCACTTTGTCCCGAAGGGCGTTCGAGTGCTCTGGAGACGTAGCGCTCCTCAAGGAACGCGCGGTGTGTGGTTGCCCAGCACTCGGCACGCACGGGGGTCCTCCGAGGGAATCAACCAATGGACCTCGACGTTGCTCAGCCGGCCCACAGGTGTCTGGAGGCACTCAGGGACCTTGGAGGGAAAATGCTGCACGCCCGTGGGGCCTAGGAGTCCCCGGGCGTGTACTGCCTTGAGAGCAAAGCGACTAAGAACTCCCGGAAAGAGCCGCATGCCTCCCTTTCTGCGCGGCTACTCAGGGCCTAACCTGGAGGCCAGCTCTCACGTTGAGGTTCCCTTTGGCTCTAGAGCCTGCCGTGCGGACGGCCACCGCGGCCGCGGAAGCCCCTGGTTTAGAGAGCGCAAACTCATAATTTTCCCCGAAGCACTCTTCCAGGGCTCACCGGCCCGTCGGGAGCCGGGAATGTCAGGGAGCGTCAAGGCAGGCATGAAGGCCGCCCTCCAAATGGGAAAGCAGGGCTAGTTCCAGCAGGCCCCCGGGTTCATGGGCACACTCAGCGTACATCCCTGTGGTTTCTGGCGAGTCCCGGGAGACACCGGTCACCCTGCGTTTCCTTCCCCGAGTCAACTGCTCGAAGGAGGGAGTCCCGCATCCAGCGAACTGTCTCAACCAAGGAAGGCCGTAGCTGCTCCTCTGGGCCTGGGGCTGCCTGCAGTGCCAAAGAAGGAACAGGACTTGAATTGCAGTAAGAACCCAAGCCGCCGTCCTCTAGGAGGCACGGTGCCTTCGGTCAGGGGGTCCCGGATGGAATGCGGAGACGAGGGTTACTCTGAGCGCAGCTCCGATTAGGGCAACGCGTAAGCCCTCCGCGCCATGTGGGATGTGGCAGAACGGTGTTCGTGAACGTGTGCGAGTGCTGAGGAAACCAAGCTGCTCCAGAAGAGAGGGCAGTGCGTTTCCCTACGCTCGGCGTGCACAGAGGGGCTCGAAGGGGCTACGGGCCTGGATGGTGCGTAGCAGACCCAGGTGCGCCTGGGGTTACTCAGTGTTCCTGCCGGGAACAGGGCGCCCCGGCTAGCCTCCCAGGTGTCCAGAAAGCTGTGCTGCCGTTCAAGGTATGCCGAGCAGAGGCCACCGCCTCCTGGAAACTGCAGCACGCCTCCGCTTCTGCACGGCAAACCAGGGCCTTACTTCCAGGCATGGCTTCATGCTGGCTGTGCCGGGAGCCACACAGCACGCTAAGATGCTGACTTTCTCCTCGAGCAGGGTGACTTCAGGCACGAGGGCGGGCCTCGCAGTGTTGCAAGCACAGCGTTCTCTCATGGCTGCTCACACAAGGGCCATGACAGGGTCTTCCTGGGCACTTCGCACCCACCAGCCACGTTGTCCCGAAGGGCGTTCGAGGGCTCTGGAGACGTAGCGCTCCTCAAGGAACGCGCGGTGTGTGGTTGCCCAGCACTCGGCACGCACGGGGGTCCTCCGAGGGAATCAACCAATGGACCTCGACGTTGCTCAGCCGGCCCACAGGTGTCTGGAGGCACTCAGGGACCTTGGAGGGAAAATGCTGCACGCCCGTGGGGCCTAGGAGTCCCCGGGCGTGTACTGCCTTGAGAGCAAAGCGACTAAGAACTCCCGGAAAGAGCCGCATGCCTCCCTTTCTGCGCGGCTACTCAGGGCCTAACCTGGAGGCCAGCTCTCACGTTGAGGTTCCCTTTGGCTCTAGAGCCTGCCGTGCGGACGGCCACCGCGGCCGCGGAAGCCCCTGGTTTAGAGAGCGCAAACTCATAATTTTCCCCGAAGCACTCTTCCAGGGCTCACCGGCCCGTCGGGAGCCGGGAATGTCAGGGAGCGTCAAGGCAGGCATGAAGGCCGCCCTCCAAATGGGAAAGCAGGGCTAGTTCCAGCAGGCCCCCGGGTTCATGGGCACACTCAGCGTACATCCCTGTGGTTTCTGGCGAGTCCCGGGAGACACCGGTCACCCTGCGTTTCCTTCCCCGAGTCAACTGATCGAAGGAGGGAGTCCCGCATCCAGCGAACTGTCTCAACCAAGGAAGGCCGTAGCTGCTCCTCTGGGCCTGGGGCTGCCTGCAGTGCCAAAGAAGGAACAGGACTTGAATTGCAGTAAGAACCCAAGCCGCCGTCCTCTAGGAGGCACGGTGCCTTCGGTCAGGGGGTCCCGGATGGAATGCGGAGACGAGGGTTACTCTGAGCGCAGCTCCGATTAGGGCAACGCGTAAGCCCTCCGCGCCATGTGGGATGTGGCAGAACGGTGTTCGTGAACGTGTGCGAGTGCTGAGGAAACCAAGCTGCTCCAGAAGAGAGGGCAGTGCGTTTCCCTACGCTCGGCGTGCACAGAGGGGCTCGAAGGGGCTACGGGCCTGGATGGTGCGTAGCAGACCCAGGTGCGCCTGGGGTTACTCAGTGTTCCTGCCGGGAACCGGGCGCCCCGGCTAGCCTCCCAGGTGTCCAGAAAGCTGTGCTGCCGTTCAAGGTATGCCGAGCAGAGGCCACCGCCTCCTGGAAACTGCAGCACGCCTCCGCTTCTGCACGGCAAACCAGGGCCTTACTTCCAGGCATGGCTTCATGCTGGCTGTGCCGGGAGCCACACAGCACGCTAAGATGCTGACTTTCTCCTCGAGCAGGGTGACTTCAGGCACGAGGGCGGGCCTCGCAGTGTTGCAAGCACAGCGTTCTCTCATGGCAGCTCACACAAGGGCCATGACAGGGTCTTCCTGGGCACTTCGCACCCACCAGCCACGTTGTCCCGAAGGGCGTTCGAGGGCTCTGGAGACGTAGCGCTCCTCAAGGAACGCGCGGTGTGTGGTTGCCCAGCACTCGGCACGCACGGGGGTCCTCCGAGGGAATCAACCAATGGACCTCGACGTTGCTCAGCCGGCCCACAGGTGTCTGGAGGCACTCAGGGACCTTGGAGGGAAAATGCTGCACGCCCGTGGGGCCTAGGAGTCCCCGGGCGTGTACTGCCTTGAGAGCAAAGCGACTAAGAACTCCCGGAAAGAGCCGCATGCCTCCCTTTCTGCGCGGCTACTCAGGGCCTAACCTGGAGGCCAGCTCTCACGTTGAGGTTCCCTTTGGCTCTAGAGCCTGCCGTGCGGACGGCCACCGTGGCCGCGGAAGCCCCTGGTTTAGAGAGCGCAAACTCATAATTTTCCCCGAAGCACTCTTCCAGGGCTCACCGGCCCGTCGGGAGCCGGGAATGTCAGGGAGCGTCAAGGCAGGCATGAAGGCCGCCCTCCAAATGGGAAAGCAGGGCTAGTTCCAGCAGGCCCCCGGGTTCATGGGCACACTCAGCGTACATCCCTGTGGTTTCTGGCGAGTCCCGGGAGACACCGGTCACCCTGCGTTTCCTTCCCCGAGTCAACTGATCGAAGGAGGGAGTCCCGCATCCAGCGAACTGTCTCAACCAAGGAAGGCCGTAGCTGCTCCTCTGGGCCTGGGGCTGCCTGCAGTGCCAAAGAAGGAACAGGACTTGAATTGCAGTAAGAACCCAAGCCGCCGTCCTCTAGGAGGCACGGTGCCTTCGGTCAGGGGGTCCCGGATGGAATGCGGAGACGAGGGTTACTCTGAGCGCAGCTCCGATTAGGGCAACGCGTAAGCCCTCCGCGCCATGTGGGATGTGGCAGAACGGTGTTCGTGAACGTGTGCGAGTGCTGAGGAAACCAAGCTGCTCCAGAAGAGAGGGCAGTGCGTTTCCCTACGCTCGGCGTGCACAGAGGGGCTCGAAGGGGCTACGGGCCTGGATGGTGCGTAGCAGACCCAGGTGCGCCTGGGGTTACTCAGTGTTCCTGCCGGGAACCGGGCGCCCCGGCTAGCCTCCCAGGTGTCCAGAAAGCTGTGCTGCCGTTCAAGGTATGCAGAGCAGAGGCCACCGCCTCCTGGAAACTGCAGCACGCCTCCGCTTCTGCACGGCAAACCAGGGCCTTACTTCCAGGCATGGCTTCATGCTGGCTGTGCCGGGAGCCACACAGCACGCTAAGATGCTGACTTTCTCCTCGAGCAGGGTGACTTCAGGCACGAGGGCGGGCCTCGCAGTGTTGCAAGCACAGCGTTCTCTCATGGCAGCTCACACAAGGGCCATGACAGGGTCTTCCTGGGCACTTCGCACCCACCAGCCACGTTGTCCTGAAGGGCGTTCGAGGGCTCTGGAGACGTAGCGCTCCTCAAGGAACGCGCAGTGTGTGGTTGCCCAGCACTCGGCACGCACGGGGGTCCTCCGAGGGAATCAACCAATGGACCTCGACGTTGCTCAGCCGGCCCACAGGTGTCTGGAGGCACTCAGGGACCTTGGAGGGAAAATGCTGCACGCCCGTGGGGCCTAGGAGTCCCCGGGCGTGTACTGCCTTGAGAGCAAAGCGACTAAGAACTCCCGGAAAGAGCCGCATGCCTCCCTTTCTGCGCGGCTACTCAGGGCCTAACCTGGAGGCCAGCTCTCACGTTGAGGTTCCCTTTGGCTCTAGAGCCTGCCGTGCGGACGGCCACCGCGGCCGCGGAAGCCCCTGGTTTAGAGAGCGCAAACTCATAATTTTCCCCGAAGCACTCTTCCAGGGCTCACCGGCCCGTCGGGAGCCGGGAATGTCAGGGAGCGTCAAGGCAGGCATGAAGGCCGCCCTCCAAATGGGAAAGCAGGGCTAGTTCCAGCAGGCCCCCGGGTTCATGGGCACACTCAGCGTACATCCCTGTGGTTTCTGGCGAGTCCCGGGAGACACCGGTCACCCTGCGTTTCCTTCCCCGAGTCAACTGATCGAAGGAGGGAGTCCCGCATCCAGCGAACTGTCTCAACCAAGGAAGGCCGTAGCTGCTCCTCTGGGCCTGGGGCTGCCTGCAGTGCCAAAGAAGGAACAGGACTTGAATTGCAGTAAGAACCCAAGCCGCCGTCCTCTAGGAGGCACGGTGCCTTCGGTCAGGGGGTCCCGGACGGAATGCGGGGACGAGGGTTACTCTGAGCGCAGCTCCGATTAGGGCAACGCGTAAGCCCTCCGCGCCATGTGGGATGTGGCAGAACGGTGTTCGTGAACGTGTGCGAGTGCTGAGGAAACCAAGCTGCTCCAGAAGAGAGGGCAGTGCGTTTCCCTACGCTCGGCGTGCACAGAGGGGCTCGAAGGGGCTACGGGCCTGGATGGTGCGTAGCAGACCCAGGTGCGCCTGGGGTTACTCAGTGTTCCTGCCGGGAACCGGGCGCCCCGGCTAGCCTCCCAGGTGTCCAGAAAGCTGTGCTGCCGTTCAAGGTATGCAGAGCAGAGGCCACCGCCTCCTGGAAACTGCAGCACGCCTCCGCTTCTGCACGGCAAACCAGGGCCTTACTTCCAGGCATGGCTTCATGCTGGGTGTGCCGGGAGCCACACAGCACGCTAAGATGCTGACTTTCTCCTCGAGCAGGGTGACTTCAGGCACGAGGGCGGGCCTCGCAGTGTTGCAAGCACAGCGTTCTCTCATGGCAGCTCACACAAGGGCCATGACAGGGTCTTCCTGGGCACTTCGCACCCACCAGCCACGTTGTCCCGAAGGGCGTTCGAGGGCTCTGGAGACGTAGCGCTCCTCAAGGAACGCGCGGTGTGTGGTTGCCCAGCACTCGGCACGCACGGGGGTCCTCCGAGGGAATCAACCAATGGACCTCGACGTTGCTCAGCCGGCCCACAGGTGTCTGGAGGCACTCAGGGACCTTGGAGGGAAAATGCTGCACGCCCGTGGGGCCTAGGAGTCCCCGGGCGTGTACTGCCTTGAGAGCAAAGCGACTAAGAACTCCCGGAAAGAGCCGCATGCCTCCCTTTCTGCGCGGCTACTCAGGGCCTAACCTGGAGGCCAGCTCTCACGTTGAGGTTCCCTTTGGCTCTAGAGCCTGCCGTGCGGACGGCCACCGCGGCCGCGGAAGCCCCTGGTTTAGAGAGCGCAAACTCATAATTTTCCCCGAAGCACTCTTCCAGGGCTCACCGGCCCGTCGGGAGCCGGGAATGTCAGGGAGCGTCAAGGCAGGCATGAAGGCCGCCCTCCAAATGGGAAAGCAGGGCTAGTTCCAGCAGGCCCCCGGGTTCATGGGCACACTCAGCGTACATCCCTGTGGTTTCTGGCGAGTCCCGGGAGACACCGGTCACCCTGCGTTTCCTTCACCGAGTCAACTGCTCGAAGGAGGGAGTCCCGCATCCAGCGAACTGTCTCAACCAAGGAAGGCCGTAGCTGCTCCTCTGGGCCTGGGGCTGCCTGCAGTGCCAAAGAAGGAACAGGACTTGAATTGCAGTAAGAACCCAAGCCGCCGTCCTCTAGGAGGCACGGTGCCTTCGGTCAGGGGGTCCCGGACGGAATGCGGAGACGAGGGTTACTCTGAGCGCAGCTCCGATTAGGGCAACGCGTAAGCCCTCCGCGCCATGTGGGATGTGGCAGAACGGTGTTCGTGAACGTGTGCGAGTGCTGAGGAAACCAAGCTGCTCCAGAAGAGAGGGCAGTGCGTTTCCCTACGCTCGGCGTGCACAGAGGGGCTCGAAGGGGCTACGGGCCTGGATGGTGCGTAGCAGACCCAGGTGCGCCTGGGGTTACTCAGTGTTCCTGCCGGGAACAGGGCGCCCCGGCTAGCCTCCCAGGTGTCCAGAAAGCTGTGCTGCCGTTCAAGGTATGCAGAGCAGAGGCCACCGCCTCCTGGAAACTGCAGCACGCCTCCGCTTCTGCACGGCAAACCAGGGCCTTACTTCCAGGCATGGCTTCATGCTGGGTGTGCCGGGAGCCACACAGCACGCTAAGATGCTGACTTTCTCCTCGAGCAGGGTGACTTCAGGCACGAGGGCGGGCCTCGCAGTGTTGCAAGCACAGCGTTCTCTCATGGCAGCTCACACAAGGGCCATGACAGGGTCTTCCTGGGCACTTCGCACCCACCAGCCACGTTGTCCCGAAGGGCGTTCGAGGGCTCTGGAGACGTAGCGCTCCTCAAGGAACGCGCAGTGTGTGGTTGCCCAGCACTCGGCACGCACGGGGGTCCTCCGAGGGAATCAACCAATGGACCTCGACGTTGCTCAGCCGGCCCACAGGTGTCTGGAGGCACTCAGGGACCTTGGAGGGAAAATGCTGCACGCCCGTGGGGCCTAGGAGTCCCCGGGCGTGTACTGCCTTGAGAGCAAAGCGACTAAGAACTCCCGGAAAGAGCCGCATGCCTCCCTTTCTGCGCGGCTACTCAGGGCCTAACCTGGAGGCCAGCTCTCACGTTGAGGTTCCCTTTGGCTCTAGAGCCTGCCGTGCGGACGGCCACCGCGGCCGCGGAAGCCCCTGGTTTAGAGAGCGCAAACTCATAATTTTCCCCGAAGCACTCTTCCAGGGCTCACCGGCCCGTCGGGAGCCGGGAATGTCAGGGAGCGTCAAGGCAGGCATGAAGGCCGCCCTCCAAATGGGAAAGCAGGGCTAGTTCCAGCAGGCCCCCGGGTTCATGGGCACACTCAGCGTACATCCCTGTGGTTTCTGGCGAGTCCCGGGAGACACCGGTCACCCTGCGTTTCCTTCCCCGAGTCAACTGCTCGAAGGAGGGAGTCCCGCATCCAGCGAACTGTCTCAACCAAGGAAGGCCGTAGCTGCTCCTCTGGGCCTGGGGCTGCCTGCAGTGCCAAAGAAGGAACAGGACTTGAATTGCAGTAAGAACCCAAGCCGCCGTCCTCTAGGAGGCACGGTGCCTTCGGTCAGGGGGTCCCGGACGGAATGCGGAGACGAGGGTTACTCTGAGCGCAGCTCCGATTAGGGCAACGCGTAAGCCCTCCGCGCCATGTGGGATGTGGCAGAACGGTGTTCGTGAACGTGTGCGAGTGCTGAGGAAACCAAGCTGCTCCAGAAGAGAGGGCAGTGCGTTTCCCTACGCTCGGCGTGCACAGAGGGGCTCGAAGGGGCTACGGGCCTGGATGGTGCGTAGCAGACCCAGGTGCGCCTGGGGTTACTCAGTGTTCCTGCCGGGAACAGGGCGCCCCGGCTAGCCTCCCAGGTGTCCAGAAAGCTGTGCTGCCGTTCAAGGTATGCAGAGCAGAGGCCACCGCCTCCTGGAAACTGCAGCACGCCTCCGCTTCTGCACGGCAAACCAGGGCCTTACTTCCAGGCATGGCTTCATGCTGGGTGTGCCGGGAGCCACACAGCACGCTAAGATGCTGACTTTCTCCTCGAGCAGGGTGACTTCAGGCACGAGGGCGGGCCTCGCAGTGTTGCAAGCACGGCGTTCTCTCATGGCAGCTCACACAAGGGCCATGACAGGGTCTTCCTGGGCACTTCGCACCCACCAGCCACGTTGTCCCGAAGGGCGTTCGAGGGCTCTGGAGACGTAGCGCTCCTCAAGGAACGCGCGGTGTGTGGTTGCCCAGCACTCGGCACGCACGGGGGTCCTCCGAGGGAATCAACCAATGGACCTCGACGTTGCTCAGCCGGCCCACAGGTGTCTGGAGGCACTCAGGGACCTTGGAGGGAAAATGCTGCACGCCCGTGGGGCCTAGGAGTCCCCGGGCGTGTACTGCCTTGAGAGCAAAGCGACTAAGAACTCCCGGAAAGAGCCGCATGCCTCCCTTTCTGCGCGGCTACTCAGGGCCTAACCTGGAGGCCAGCTCTCACGTTGAGGTTCCCTTTGGCTCTAGAGCCTGCCGTGCGGACGGCCACCGCGGCCGCGGAAGCCCCTGGTTTAGAGAGCGCAAACTCATAATTTTCCCCGAAGCACTCTTCCAGGGCTCACCGGCCCGTCGGGAGCCGGGAATGTCAGGGAGCGTCAAGGCAGGCATGAAGGCCGCCCTCCAAATGGGAAAGCAGGGCTAGTTCCAGCAGGCCCCCGGGTTCATGGGCACACTCAGCGTACATCCCTGTGGTTTCTGGCGAGTCCCGGGAGACACCGGTCACCCTGCGTTTCCTTCCCCGAGTCAACTGCTCGAAGGAGGGAGTCCCGCATCCAGCGAACTGTCTCAACCAAGGAAGGCCGTAGCTGCTCCTCTGGGCCTGGGGCTGCCTGCAGTGCCAAAGAAGGAACAGGACTTGAATTGCAGTAAGAACCCAAGCCGCCGTCCTCTAGGAGGCACGGTGCCTTCGGTCAGGGGGTCCCGGATGGAATGCGGAGACGAGGGTTACTCTGAGCGCAGCTCCGATTAGGGCAACGCGTAAGCCCTCCGCGCCATGTGGGATGTGGCAGAACGGTGTTCGTGAACGTGTGCGAGTGCTGAGGAAACCAAGCTGCTCCAGAAGAGAGGGCAGTGCGTTTCCCTACGCTCGGCGTGCACAGAGGGGCTCTAAGGGGCTACGGGCCTGGATGGTGCGTAGCAGACCCAGGTGCGCCTGGGGTTACTCAGTGTTCCTGCCGGGAACCGGGCGCCCCGGCTAGCCTCCCAGGTGTCCAGAAAGCTGTGCTGCCATTCAAGGTATGCAGAGCAGAGGCCACCGCCTCCTGGAAACTGCAGCACGCCTCCGCTTCTGCACGGCAAACCAGGGCCTTACTTCCAGGCATGGCTTCATGCTGGGTGTGCCGGGAGCCACACAGCACGCTAAGATGCTGACTTTCTCCTCGAGCAGGGTGACTTCAGGCACGAGGGCGGGCCTCGCAGTGTTGCAAGCACGGCGTTCTCTCATGGCAGCTCACACAAGGGCCATGACAGGGTCTTCCTGGGCACTTCACACCCACCAGCCACGTTGTCCCGAAGGGCGTTCGAGGGCTCTGGAGACGTAGCGCTCCTCAAGGAACGCGCAGTGTGTGGTTGCCCAGCACTCGGCACGCACGGGGGTCCTCCGAGGGAATCAACCAATGGACCTCGACGTTGCTCAGCCGGCCCACAGGTGTCTGGAGGCACTCAGGGACCTTGGAGGGAAAATGCTGCACGCCCGTGGGGCCTAGGAGTCCCCGGGCGTGTACTGCCTTGAGAGCAAAGCGACTAAGAACTCCCGGAAAGAGCCGCATGCCTCCCTTCCTGCGCGGCTACTCAGGGCCTAACCTGGAGGCCAGCTCTCACGTTGAGGTTCCCTTTGGCTCTAGAGCCTGCCGTGCGGACGGCCACCGCGGCCGCGGAAGCCCCTGGTTTAGAGAGCGCAAACTCATAATTTTCCCCGAAGCACTCTTCCAGGGCTCACCGGCCCGTCGGGAGCCGGGAATGTCAGGGAGCGTCAAGGCAGGCATGAAGGCCGCCCTCCAAATGGGAAAGCAGGGCTAGTTCCAGCAGGCCCCCGGGTTCATGGGCACACTCAGCGTACATCCCTGTGGTTTCTGGCGAGTCCCGGGAGACACCGGTCACCCTGCGTTTCCTTCCCCGAGTCAACTGCTCGAAGGAGGGAGTCCCGCATCCAGCGAACTGTCTCAACCAAGGAAGGCCGTAGCTGCTCCTCTGGGCCTGGGGCTGCCTGCAGTGCCAAAGAAGGAACAGGACTTGAATTGCAGTAAGAACCCAAGCCGCCGTCCTCTAGGAGGCACGGTGCCTTCGGTCAGGGGGTCCCGGATGGAATGCGGAGACGAGGGTTACTCTGAGCGCAGCTCCGATTAGGGCAACGCGTAAGCCCTCCGCGCCATGTGGGATGTGGCAGAACGGTGTTCGTGAACGTGTGCGAGTGCTGAGGAAACCAAGCTGCTCCAGAAGAGAGGGCAGTGCGTTTCCCTACGCTCGGCGTGCACAGAGGGGCTCTAAGGGGCTACGGGCCTGGATGGTGCGTAGCAGACCCAGGTGCGCCTGGGGTTACTCAGTGTTCCTGCCGGGAACAGGGCGCCCCGGCTAGCCTCCCAGGTGTCCAGAAAGCTGTGCTGCCGTTCAAGGTATGCAGAGCAGAGGCCACCGCCTCCTGGAAACTGCAGCACGCCTCCGCTTCTGCACGGCAAACCAGGGCCTTACTTCCAGGCATGGCTTCATGCTGGGTGTGCCGGGAGCCACACAGCACGCTAAGATGCTGACTTTCTCCTCGAGCAGGGTGACTTCAGGCACGAGGGCGGGCCTCGCAGTGTTGCAAGCACGGCGTTCTCTCATGGCAGCTCACACAAGGGCCATGACAGGGTCTTCCTGGGCACTTCGCACCCACCAGCCACGTTGTCCCGAAGGGCGTTCGAGGGCTCTGGAGACGTAGCGCTCCTCAAGGAACGCGCAGTGTGTGGTTGCCCAGCACTCGGCACGCACGGGGGTCCTCCGAGGGAATCAACCAATGGACCTCGACGTTGCTCAGCCGGCCCACAGGTGTCTGGAGGCACTCAGGGACCTTGGAGGGAAAATGCTGCACGCCCGTGGGGCCTAGGAGTCCCCGGGCGTGTACTGCCTTGAGAGCAAAGCGACTAAGAACTCCCGGAAAGAGCCGCATGCCTCCCTTCCTGCGCGGCTACTCAGGGCCTAACCTGGAGGCCAGCTCTCACGTTGAGGTTCCCTTTGGCTCTAGAGCCTGCCGTGCGGACGGCCACCGCGGCCGCGGAAGCCCCTGGTTTAGAGAGCGCAAACTCATAATTTTCCCCGAAGCACTCTTCCAGGGCTCACTGGCCCGTCGGGAGCCGGGAATGTCAGGGAGCGTCAAGGCAGGCATGAAGGCCGCCCTCCAAATGGGAAAACAGGGCTAGTTCCAGCAGGCCCCCGGGTTCATGGGCACACTCAGCGTACATCCCTGTGGTTTCTGGCGAGTCCCGGGAGACACCGGTCACCCTGCGTTTCCTTCCCCGAGTCAACTGCTCGAAGGAGGGAGTCCCGCATCCAGCGAACTGTCTCAACCAAGGAAGGCCGTAGCTGCTCCTCTGGGCCTGGGGCTGCCTGCAGTGCCAAAGAAGGAACAGGACTTGAATTGCAGTAAGAACCCAAGCCGCCGTCCTCTAGGAGGCACGGTGCCTTCGGTCAGGGGGTCCCGGATGGAATGCGGAGACGAGGGTTACTCTGAGCGCAGCTCCGATTAGGGCAACGCGTAAGCCCTCCGCGCCATGTGGGATGTGGCAGAACGGTGTTCGTGAACGTGTGCGAGTGCTGAGGAAACCAAGCTGCTCCAGAAGAGAGGGCAGTGCGTTTCCCTACGCTCGGCGTGCACAGAGGGGCTCTAAGGGGCTACGGGCCTGGATGGTGCGTAGCAGACCCAGGTGCGCCTGGGGTTACTCAGTGTTCCTGCCGGGAACCGGGCGCCCCGGCTAGCCTCCCAGGTGTCCAGAAAGCTGTGCTGCCGTTCAAGGTATGCAGAGCAGAGGCCACCGCCTCCTGGAAACTGCAGCACGCCTCCGCTTCTGCACGGCAAACCAGGGCCTTACTTCCAGGCATGGCTTCATGCTGGCTGTGCCGGGAGCCACAAAGCACGCTAAGATGCTGACTTTCTCCTCGAGCAGGGTGACTTCAGGCACGAGGGCGGGCCTCGCAGTGTTGCAAGCACAGCGTTCTCTCATGGCAGCTCACACAAGGGCCATGACAGGGTCTTCCTGGGCACTTCGCACCCACCAGCCACGTTGTCCCGAAGGGCGTTCGAGGGCTCTGGAGACGTAGCGCTCCTCAAGGAACGCGCGGTGTGTGGTTGCCCAGCACTCGGCACGCACGGGGGTCCTCCGAGGGAATCAACCAATGGACCTCGACGTTGCTCAGCCGGCCCACAGGTGTCTGGAGGCACTCAGGGACCTTGGAGGGAAAATGCTGCACGCCCGTGGGGCCTAGGAGTCCCCGGGCGTGTACTGCCTTGAGAGCAAAGCGACTAAGAACTCCCGGAAAGAGCCGCATGCCTCCCTTCCTGCGCGGCTACTCAGGGCCTAACCTGGAGGCCAGCTCTCACGTTGAGGTTCCCTTTGGCTCTAGAGCCTGCCGTGCGGACGGCCACCGCGGCCGCGGAAGCCCCTGGTTTAGAGAGCGCAAACTCATAATTTTCCCCGAAGCACTCTTCCAGGGCTCACTGGCCCGTCGGGAGCCGGGAATGTCAGGGAGCGTCAAGGCAGGCATGAAGGCCGCCCTCCAAATGGGAAAACAGGGCTAGTTCCAGCAGGCCCCCGGGTTCATGGGCACACTCAGCGTACATCCCTGTGGTTTCTGGCGAGTCCCGGGAGACACCGGTCACCCTGCGTTTCCTTCCCCGAGTCAACTGCTCGAAGGAGGGAGTCCCGCATCCAGCGAACTGTCTCAACCAAGGAAGGCCGTAGCTGCTCCTCTGGGCCTGGGGCTGCCTGCAGTGCCAAAGAAGGAACAGGACTTGAATTGCAGTAAGAACCCAAGCCGCCGTCCTCTAGGAGGCACGGTGCCTTCGGTCAGGGGTTCCCGGATGGAATGCGGGGACGAGGGTTACTCTGAGCGCAGCTCCGATTAGGGCAACGCGTAAGCCCTCCGCGCCATGTGGGATGTGGCAGAACGGTGTTCGTGAACGTGTGCGAGTGCTGAGGAAACCAAGCTGCTCCAGAAGAGAGGGCAGTGCGTTTCCCTACGCTCGGCGTGCACAGAGGGGCTCTAAGGGGCTACGGGCCTGGATGGTGCGTAGCAGACCCAGGTGCGCCTGGGGTTACTCAGTGTTCCTGCCGGGAACAGGGCGCCCCGGCTAGCCTCCCAGGTGTCCAGAAAGCTGTGCTGCCGTTCAAGGTATGCAGAGCAGAGGCCACCGCCTCCTGGAAACTGCAGCACGCCTCCGCTTCTGCACGGCAAACCAGGGCCTTACTTCCAGGCATGGCTTCATGCTGGCTGTGCCGGGAGCCACACAGCACGCTAAGATGCTGACTTTCTCCTCGAGCAGGGTGACTTCAGGCACGAGGGCGGGCCTCGCAGTGTTGCAAGCACAGCGTTCTCTCATGGCAGCTCACACAAGGGCCATGACAGGGTCTTCCTGGGCACTTCGCACCCACCAGCCACGTTGTCCCGAAGGGCGTTCGAGGGCTCTGGAGACGTAGCGCTCCTCAAGGAACGCGCGGTGTGTGGTTGCCCAGCACTCGGCACGCACGGGGGTCCTCCGAGGGAATCAACCAATGGACCTCGACGTTGCTCAGCCGGCCCACAGGTGTCTGGAGGCACTCAGGGACCTTGGAGGGAAAATGCTGCACGCCCGTGGGGCCTAGGAGTCCCCGGGCGTGTACTGCCTTGAGAGCAAAGCGACTAAGAACTCCCGGAAAGAGCCGCATGCCTCCCTTTCTGCGCGGCTACTCAGGGCCTAACCTGGAGGCCAGCTCTCACGTTGAGGTTCCCTTTGGCTCTAGAGCCTGCCGTGCGGACGGCCACCGCGGCCACGGAAGCCCCTGGTTTAGAGAGCGCAAACTCATAATTTTCCCCGAAGCACTCTTCCAGGGCTCACCGGCCCGTCGGGAGCCGGGAATGTCAGGGAGCGTCAAGGCAGGCATGAAGGCCGCCCTCCAAATGGGAAAGCAGGGCTAGTTCCAGCAGGCCCCCGGGTTCATGGGCACACTCAGCGTACATCCCTGTGGTTTCTGGCGAGTCCCGGGAGACACCGGTCACCCTGCGTTTCCTTCCCCGAGTCAACTGCTCGAAGGAGGGAGTCCCGCATCCAGCGAACTGTCTCAACCAAGGAAGGCCGTAGCTGCTCCTCTGGGCCTGGGGCTGCCTGCAGTGCCAAAGAAGGAACAGGACTTGAATTGCAGTAAGAACCCAAGCCGCCGTCCTCTAGGAGGCACGGTGCCTTCGGTCAGGGGGTCCCGGACGGAATGCGGGGACGAGGGTTACTCTGAGCGCAGCTCCGATTAGGGCAACGCGTAAGCCCTCCGCGCCATGTGGGATGTGGCAGAACGGTGTTCGTGAACGTGTGCGAGTGCTGAGGAAACCAAGCTGCTCCAGAAGAGAGGGCAGTGCGTTTCCCTACGCTCGGCGTGCACAGAGGGGCTCTAAGGGGCTACGGGCCTGGATGGTGCGTAGCAGACCCAGGTGCGCCTGGGGTTACTCAGTGTTCCTGCCGGGAACAGGGCGCCCCGGCTAGCCTCCCAGGTGTCCAGAAAGCTGTGCTGCCGTTCAAGGTATGCCGAGCAGAGGCCACCGCCTCCTGGAAACTGCAGCACGCCTCCGCTTCTGCACGGCAAACCAGGGCCTTACTTCCAGGCATGGCTTCATGCTGGCTGTGCCGGGAGCCACACAGCACGCTAAGATGCTGACTTTCTCCTCGAGCAGGGTGACTTCAGGCACGAGGGCGGGCCTCGCAGTGTTGCAAGCACAGCGTTCTCTCATGGCAGCTCACACAAGGGCCATGACAGGGTCTTCCTGGGCACTTCGCACCCACCAGCCACGTTGTCCCGAAGGGCGTTCGAGGGCTCTGGAGACGTAGCGCTCCTCAAGGAACGCGCGGTGTGTGGTTGCCCAGCACTCGGCACGCACGGGGGTCCTCCGAGGGAATCAACCAATGGACCTCGACGTTGCTCAGCCGGCCCACAGGTGTCTGGAGGCACTCAGGGACCTTGGAGGGAAAATGCTGCACGCCCGTGGGGCCTAGGAGTCCCCGGGCGTGTACTGCCTTGAGAGCAAAGCGACTAAGAACTCCCGGAAAGAGCCGCATGCCTCCCTTTCTGCGCGGCTACTCAGGGCCTAACCTGGAGGCCAGCTCTCACGTTGAGGTTCCCTTTGGCTCTAGAGCCTGCCGTGCGGACGGCCACCGCGGCCGCGGAAGCCCCTGGTTTAGAGAGCGCAAACTCATAATTTTCCCCGAAGCACTCTTCCAGGGCTCACCGGCCCGTCGGGAGCCGGGAATGTCAGGGAGCGTCAAGGCAGGCATGAAGGCCGCCCTCCAAATGGGAAAGCAGGGCTAGTTCCAGCAGGCCCCCGGGTTCATGGGCACACTCAGCGTACATCCCTGTGGTTTCTGGCGAGTCCCGGGAGACACCGGTCACCCTGCGTTTCCTTCCCCGAGTCAACTGATCGAAGGAGGGAGTCCCGCATCCAGCGAACTGTCTCAACCAAGGAAGGCCGTAGCTGCTCCTCTGGGCCTGGGGCTGCCCGCAGTGCCAAAGAAGGAACAGGACTTGAATTGCAGTAAGAACCCAAGCCGCCGTCCTCTAGGAGGCACGGTGCCTTCGGTCAGGGGGTCCCGGACGGAATGCGGGGACGAGGGTTACTCTGAGCGCAGCTCCGATTAGGGCAACGCGTAAGCCCTCCGCGCCATGTGGGATGTGGCAGAACGGTGTTCGTGAACGTGTGCGAGTGCTGAGGAAACCAAGCTGCTCCAGAAGAGAGGGCAGTGCGTTTCCCTACGCTCGGCGTGCACAGAGGGGCTCGAAGGGGCTACGGGCCTGGATGGTGCGTAGCAGACCCAGGTGCGCCTGGGGTTACTCAGTGTTCCTGCCGGGAACAGGGCGCCCCGGCTAGCCTCCCAGGTGTCCAGAAAGCTGTGCTGCCGTTCAAGGTATGCAGAGCAGAGGCCACCGCCTCCTGGAAACTGCAGCACGCCTCCGCTTCTGCACGGCAAACCAGGGCCTTACTTCCAGGCATGGCTTCATGCTGGCTGTGCCGGGAGCCACACAGCACGCTAAGATGCTGACTTTCTCCTCGAGCAGGGTGACTTCAGGCACGAGGGCGGGCCTCGCAGTGTTGCAAGCACAGCGTTCTCTCACGGCAGCTCACACAAGGGCCATGACAGGGTCTTCCTGGGCACTTCGCACCCACCAGCCACGTTGTCCCGAAGGGCGTTCGAGGGCTCTGGAGACGTAGCGCTCCTCAAGGAACGCGCGGTGTGTGGTTGCCCAGCACTCGGCACGCACGGGGGTCCTCCGAGGGAATCAACCAATGGACCTCGACGTTGCTCAGCCGGCCCACAGGTGTCTGGAGGCACTCAGGGACCTTGGAGGGAAAATGCTGCACGCCCGTGGGGCCTAGGAGTCCCCGGGCGTGTACTGCCTTGAGAGCAAAGCGACTAAGAACTCCCGGAAAGAGCCGCATGCCTCCCTTTCTGCGCGGCTACTCAGGGCCTAACCTGGAGGCCAGCTCTCACGTTGAGGTTCCCTTTGGCTCTAGAGCCTGCCGTGCGGACGGCCACCGCGGCCGCGGAAGCCCCTGGTTTAGAGAGCGCAAACTCATAATTTTCCCCGAAGCACTCTTCCAGGGCTCACCGGCCCGTCGGGAGCCGGGAATGTCAGGGAGCGTCAAGGCAGGCATGAAGGCCGCCCTCCAAATGGGAAAGCAGGGCTAGTTCCAGCAGGCCCCCGGGTTCATGGGCACACTCAGCGTACATCCCTGTGGTTTCTGGCGAGTCCCGGGAGACACCGGTCACCCTGCGTTTCCTTCCCCGAGTCAACTGATCGAAGGAGGGAGTCCCGCATCCAGCGAACTGTCTCAACCAAGGAAGGCCGTAGCTGCTCCTCTGGGCCTGGGGCTTCCTGCAGTGCCAAAGAAGGAACAGGACTTGAATTGCAGTAAGAACCCAAGCCGCCGTCCTCTAGGAGGCACGGTGCCTTCGGTCAGAGGGTCCCGGACGGAATGCGGGGACGAGGGTTACTCTGAGCGCAGCTCCGATTAGGGCAACGCGTAAGCCCTCCGCGCCATGTGGGATGTGGCAGAACGGTGTTCGTGAACGTGTGCGAGTGCTGAGGAAACCAAGCTGCTCCAGAAGAGAGGGCAGTGCGTTTCCCTACGCTCGGCGTGCACAGAGGGGCTCGAAGGGGCTACGGGCCTGGATGGTGCGTAGCAGACCCAGGTGCGCCTGGGGTTACTCAGTGTTCCTGCCGGGAACAGGGCGCCCCGGCTAGCCTCCCAGGTGTCCAGAAAGCTGTGCTGCCGTTCAAGGTATGCAGAGCAGAGGCCACCGCCTCCTGGAAACTGCAGCACGCCTCCGCTTCTGCACGGCAAACCAGGGCCTTACTTCCAGGCATGGCTTCATGCTGGGTGTGCCGGGAGCCACACAGCACGCTAAGATGCTGACTTTCTCCTCGAGCAGGGTGACTTCAGGCACGAGGGCGGGCCTCGCAGTGTTGCAAGCACAGCGTTCTCTCATGGCAGCTCACACAAGGGCCATGACAGGGTCTTCCTGGGCACTTCGCACCCACCAGCCACGTTGTCCCGAAGGGCGTTCGAGGGCTCTGGAGACGTAGCGCTCCTCAAGGAACGCGCAGTGTGTGGTTGCCCAGCACTCGGCACGCACGGGGGTCCTCCGAGGGAATCAACCAGTGGACCTCGACGTTGCTCAGCCGGCCCACAGGTGTCTGGAGGCACTCAGGGACCTTGGAGGGAAAATGCTGCACGCCCGTGGGGCCTAGGAGTCCCCGGGCGTGTACTGCCTTGAGAGCAAAGCGACTAAGAACTCCCGGAAAGAGCCGCATGCCTCCCTTTCTGCGCGGCTACTCAGGGCCTAACCTGGAGGCCAGCTCTCACGTTGAGGTTCCCTTTGGCTCTAGAGCCTGCCGTGCGGACGGCCACCGCGGCCGCGGAAGCCCCTGGTTTAGAGAGCGCAAACTCATAATTTTCCCCGAAGCACTCTTCCAGGGCTCACCGGCCCGTCGGGAGCCGGGAATGTCAGGGAGCGTCAAGGCAGGCATGAAGGCCGCCCTCCAAATGGGAAAGCAGGGCTAGTTCCAGCAGGCCCCCGGGTTCATGGGCACACTCAGCGTACATCCCTGTGGTTTCTGGCGAGTCCCGGGAGACACCGGTCACCCTGCCTTTCCTTCCCCGAGTCAACTGATCGAAGGAGGGAGTCCCGCATCCAGCGAACTGCCTCAACCAAGGAAGGCCGTAGCTGCTCCTCTGGGCCTGGGGTAGCCTGCAGTGCCAAAGAAGGAACAGGACTTGAATTGCAGTAAGAACCCAAGCCGCCGTCCTCTAGGAGGCACGGTGCCTTCGGTCAGGGGGTCCCGGATGGAATGCGGAGACGAGGGTTACTCTGAGCGCAGCTCCGATTAGGGCAACGCGTAAGCCCTCCGCGCCATGTGGGATGTGGCAGAACGGTGTTCGTGAACGTGTGCGAGTGCTGAGGAAACCAAGCTGCTCCAGAAGAGAGGGCAGTGCGTTTCCCTACGCTCGGCGTGCACAGAGGGGCTCTAAGGGGCTACGGGCCTGGATGGTGCGTAGCAGACCCAGGTGCGCCTGGGGTTACTCAGTGTTCCTGCCGGGAACAGGGCGCCCCGGCTAGCCTCCCAGGTGTCCAGAAAGCTGTGCTGCCGTTCAAGGTATGCAGAGCAGAGGCCACCGCCTCCTGGAAACTGCAGCACGCCTCCGCTTCTGCACGGCAAACCAGGGCCTTACTTCCAGGCATGGCTTCATGCTGGGTGTGCCGGGAGCCACACAGCACGCTAAGATGCTGACTTTCTCCTCGAGCAGGGTGACTTCAGGCACGAGGGCGGGCCTCGCAGTGTTGCAAGCACAGCGTTCTCTCATGGCAGCTCACACAAGGGCCATGACAGGGTCTTCCTGGGCACTTCGCACCCACCAGCCACGTTGTCCCGAAGGGCGTTCGAGGGCTCTGGAGACGTAGCGCTCCTCAAGGAACGCGCAGTGTGTGGTTGCCCAGCACTCGGCACGCACGGGGGTCCTCCGAGGGAATCAACCAGTGGACCTCGACGTTGCTCAGCCGGCCCACAGGTGTCTGGAGGCACTCAGGGACCTTGGAGGGAAAATGCTGCACGCCCGTGGGGCCTAGGAGTCCCCGGGCGTGTACTGCCTTGAGAGCAAAGCGACTAAGAACTCCCGGAAAGAGCCGCATGCCTCCCTTTCTGCGCGGCTACTCAGGGCCTAACCTGGAGGCCAGCTCTCACGTTGAGGTTCCCTTTGGCTCTAGAGCCTGCCGTGCGGACGGCCACCGCGGCCGCGGAAGCCCCTGGTTTAGAGAGCGCAAACTCATAATTTTCCCCGAAGCACTCTTCCAGGGCTCACCGGCCCGTCGGGAGCCGGGAATGTCAGGGAGCGTCAAGGCAGGCATGAAGACCGCCCTCCAAATGGGAAAGCAGGGCTAGTTCCAGCAGGCCCCCGGGTTCATGGGCACACTCAGCGTACATCCCTGTGGTTTCTGGCGAGTCCCGGGAGACACCGGTCACCCTGCGTTTCCTTCCCCGAGTCAACTGATCGAAGGAGGGAGTCCCGCATCCAGCGAACTGCCTCAACCAAGGAAGGCCGTAGCTGCTCCTCTGGGCCTGGGGCTGCCTGCAGTGCCAAAGAAGGAACAGGACTTGAATTGCAGTAAGAACCCAAGCCGCCGTCCTCTAGGAGGCACGGTGCCTTCGGTCAGGGGGTCCCGGATGGAATGCGGAGACGAGGGTTACTCTGAGCGCAGCTCCGATTAGGGCAACGCGTAAGCCCTCCGCGCCATGTGGGATGTGGCAGAACGGTGTTCGTGAACGTGTGCGAGTGCTGAGGAAACCAAGCTGCTCCAGAAGAGAGGGCAGTGCGTTTCCCTACGCTCGGCGTGCACAGAGGGGCTCTAAGGGGCTACGGGCCTGGATGGTGCGTAGCAGACCCAGGTGCGCCTGGGGTTACTCAGTGTTCCTGCCGGGAACAGGGCGCCCCGGCTAGCCTCCCAGGTGTCCAGAAAGCTGTGCTGCCGTTCAAGGTATGCAGAGCAGAGGCCACCGCCTCCTGGAAACTGCAGCACGCCTCCGCTTCTGCACGGCAAACCAGGGCCTTACTTCCAGGCATGGCTTCATGCTGGCTGTGCCGGGAGCCACACAGCACGCTAAGATGCTGACTTTCTCCTCGAGCAGGGTGACTTCAGGCACGAGGGCGGGCCTCGCAGTGTTGCAAGCACAGCGTTCTCTCATGGCAGCTCACACAAGGGCCATGACAGGGTCTTCCTGGGCACTTCGCACCCACCAGCCACGTTGTCCTGAAGGGCGTTCGAGGGCTCTGGAGACGTAGCGCTCCTCAAGGAACGCGCGGTGTGTGGTTGCCCAGCACTCGGCACGCACGGGGGTCCTCCGAGGGAATCAACCAATGGACCTCGACGTTGCTCAGCCGGCCCACAGGTGTCTGGAGGCACTCAGGGACCTTGGAGGGAAAATGCTGCACGCCCGTGGGGCCTAGGAGTCCCCGGGCGTGTACTGCCTTGAGAGCAAAGCGACTAAGAACTCCCGGAAAGAGCCGCATGCCTCCCTTTCTGCGCGGCTACTCAGGGCCTAACCTGGAGGCCAGCTCTCACGTTGAGGTTCCGTTTGGCTCTAGAGCCTGCCGTGCGGACGGCCACCGCGGCCGCGGAAGCCCCTGGTTTAGAGAGCGCAAACTCATAATTTTCCCCGAAGCACTCTTCCAGGGCTCACCGGCCCGTCGGGAGCCGGGAATGTCAGGGAGCGTCAAGGCAGGCACGAAGGCCGCCCTCCAAATGGGAAAGCAGGGCTAGTTCCAGCAGGCCCCCGGGTTCATGGGCACACTCAGCGTACATCCCTGTGGTTTCTGGCGAGTCCCGGGAGACACCGGTCACCCTGCGTTTCCTTCCCCGAGTCAACTGATCGAAGGAGGGAGTCCCGCATCCAGCGAACTGTCTCAACCAAGGAAGGCCGTAGCTGCTCCTCTGGGCCTGGGGCTGCCTGCAGTGCCAAAGAAGGAACAGGACTTGAATTGCAGTAAGAACCCAAGCCGCCGTCCTCTAGGAGGCACGGTGCCTTCGGTCAGGGGGTCCCGGACGGAATGCGGAGACGAGGGTTACTCTGAGCGCAGCTCCGATTAGGGCAACGCGTAAGCCCTCCGCGCCATGTGGGATGTGGCAGAACGGTGTTCGTGAACGTGTGCGAGTGCTGAGGAAACCAAGCTGCTCCAGAAGAGAGGGCAGTGCGTTTCCCTACGCTCGGCGTGCACAGAGGGGCTCTAAGGGGCTACGGGCCTGGATGGTGCGTAGCAGACCCAGGTGCGCCTGGGGTTACTCAGTGTTCCTGCCGGGAACAGGGCGCCCCGGCTAGCCTCCCAGGTGTCCAGAAAGCTGTGCTGCCGTTCAAGGTATGCAGAGCAGAGGCCACCGCCTCCTGGAAACTGCAGCACGCCTCCGCTTCTGCACGGCAAACCAGGGCCTTACTTCCAAGCATGGCTTCATGCTGGCTGTGCCGGGAGCCACACAGCACGCTAAGATGCTGACTTTCTCCTCGAGCAGGGTGACTTCAGGCACGAGGGCGGGCCTCGCAGTGTTGCAAGCACAGCGTTCTCTCATGGCAGCTCACACAAGGGCCATGACAGGGTCTTCCTGGGCACTTCGCACCCACCAGCCACGTTGTCCCGAAGGGCGTTCGAGGGCTCTGGAGACGTAGCGCTCCTCAAGGAACGCGCGGTGTGTGGTTGCCCAGCACTCGGCATGCACGGGGGTCCTCCGAGGGAATCAACCAATGGACCTCGACGTTGCTCAGCCGGCCCACAGGTGTCTGGAGGCACTCAGGGACCTTGGAGGGAAAATGCTGCACGCCCGTGGGGCCTAGGAGTCCCCGGGCGTGTACTGCCTTGAGAGCAAAGCGACTAAGAACTCCCGGAAAGAGCCGCATGCCTCCCTTTCTGCGCGGCTACTCAGGGCCTAACCTGGAGGCCAGCTCTCACGTTGAGGTTCCCTTTGGCTCTAGAGCCTGCCGTGCGGACGGCCACCGCGGCCGCGGAAGCCCCTGGTTTAGAGAGCGCAAACTCATAATTTTCCCCGAAGCACTCTTCCAGGGCTCACCGGCCCGTCGGGAGCCGGGAATGTCAGGGAGCGTCAAGGCAGGCATGAAGGCCGCCCTCCAAATGGGAAAGCAGGGCTAGTTCCAGCAGGCCCCCGGGTTCATGGGCACACTCAGCGTACATCCCTGTGGTTTCTGGCGAGTCCCGGGAGACACCGGTCACCCTGCGTTTCCTTCCCCGAGTCAACTGATCGAAGGAGGGAGTCCCGCATCCAGCGAACTGTCTCAACCAAGGAAGGCCGTAGCTGCTCCTCTGGGCCTGGGGCTGCCTGCAGTGCCAAAGAAGGAACAGGACTTGAATTGCAGTAAGAACCCAAGCCGCCGTCCTCTAGGAGGCACGGTGCCTTCGGTCAGGGGGTCCCGGACGGAATGCGGAGACGAGGGTTACTCTGAGCGCAGCTCCGATTAGGGCAACGCGTAAGCCCTCCGCGCCATGTGGGATGTGGCAGAACGGTGTTCGTGAACGTGTGCGAGTGCTGAGGAAACCAAGCTGCTCCAGAAGAGAGGGCAGTGCGTTTCCCTACGCTCGGCGTGCACAGAGGGGCTCGAAGGGGCTACGGGCCTGGATGGTGCGTAGCAGACCCAGGTGCGCCTGGGGTTACTCAGTGTTCCTGCCGGGAACAGGGCGCCCCGGCTAGCCTCCCAGGTGTCCAGAAAGCTGTGCTGCCGTTCAAGGTATGCAGAGCAGAGGCCACCGCCTCCTGGAAACTGCAGCACGCCTCCGCTTCTGCACGGCAAACCAGGGCCTTACTTCCAGGCATGGCTTCATGCTGGCTGTGCCGGGAGCCACACAGCACGCTAAGATGCTGACTTTCTCCTCGAGCAGGGTGACTTCAGGCACGAGGGCGGGCCTCGCAGTGTTGCAAGCACAGCGTTCTCTCATGGCAGCTCACACAAGGGCCATGACAGGGTCTTCCTGGGCACTTCGCACCCACCAGCCACGTTGTCCCGAAGGGCGTTCGAGGGCTCTGGAGACGTAGCGCTCCTCAAGGAACGCGCGGTGTGTGGTTGCCCAGCACTCGGCACGCACGGGGGTCCTCCGAGGGAATCAACCAATGGACCTCGACGTTGCTCAGCCGGCCCACAGGTGTCTGGAGGCACTCAGGGACCTTGGAGGGAAAATGCTGCACGCCCGTGGGGCCTAGGAGTCCCCGGGCGTGTACTGCCTTGAGAGCAAAGCGACTAAGAACTCCCGGAAAGAGCCGCATGCCTCCCTTTCTGCGCGGCTACTCAGGGCCTAACCTGGAGGCCAGCTCTCACGTTGAGGTTCCCTTTGGCTCTAGAGCCTGCCGTGCGGACGGCCACCGCGGCCGCGGAAGCCCCTGGTTTAGAGAGCGCAAACTCATAATTTTCCCCGAAGCACTCTTCCAGGGCTCACCGGCCCGTCGGGAGCCGGGAATGTCAGGGAGCGTCAAGGCAGGCATGAAGGCCGCCCTCCAAATGGGAAAGCAGGGCTAGTTCCAGCAGGCCCCCGGGTTCATGGGCACACTCAGCGTACATCCCTGTGGTTTCTGGCGAGTCCCGGGAGACACCGGTCACCCTGCCTTTCCTTCCCTGAGTCAACTGATCGAAGGAGGGAGTCCCGCATCCAGCGAACTGTCTCAACCAAGGAAGGCCGTAGCTGCTCCTCTGGGCCTGGGGCTGCCTGCAGTGCCAAAGAAGGAACAGGACTTGAATTGCAGTAAGAACCCAAGCCGCCGTCCTCTAGGAGGCACGGTGCCTTCGGTCAGGGGGTCCCGGATGGAATGCGGAGACGAGGGTTACTCTGAGCGCAGCTCCGATTAGGGCAACGCGTAAGCCCTCCGCGCCATGTGGGATGTGGCAGAACGGTGTTCGTGAACGTGTGCGAGTGCTGAGGAAACCAAGCTGCTCCAGAAGAGAGGGCAGTGCGTTTCCCTACGCTCGGCGTGCACAGAGGGGCTCTAAGGGGCTACGGGCCTGGATGGTGCGTAGCAGACCCAGGTGCGCCTGGGGTTACTCAGTGTTCCTGCCGGGAACAGGGCGCCCCGGCTAGCCTCCCAGGTGTCCAGAAAGCTGTGCTGCCGTTCAAGGTATGCAGAGCAGAGGCCACCGCCTCCTGGAAACTGCAGCACGCCTCCGCTTCTGCACGGCAAACCAGGGCCTTACTTCCAGGCATGGCTTCATGCTGGCTGTGCCGGGAGCCACACAGCACGCTAAGATGCTGACTTTCTCCTCGAGCAGGGTGACTTCAGGCACGAGGGCGGGCCTCGCAGTGTTGCAAGCACAGCGTTCTCTCACGGCAGCTCACACAAGGGCCATGACAGGGTCTTCCTGGGCACTTCGCACCCACCAGCCACGTTGTCCCGAAGGGCGTTCGAGGGCTCTGGAGACGTAGCGCTCCTCAAGGAACGCGCGGTGTGTGGTTGCCCAGCACTCGGCACGCACGGGGGTCCTCCGAGGGAATCAACCAATGGACCTCGACGTTGCTCAGCCGGCCCACAGGTGTCTGGAGGCACTCAGGGACCTTGGAGGGAAAATGCTGCACGCCCGTGGGGCCTAGGAGTCCCCGGGCGTGTACTGCCTTGAGAGCAAAGCGACTAAGAACTCCCGGAAAGAGCCGCATGCCTCCCTTTCTGCGCGGCTACTCAGGGCCTAACCTGGAGGCCAGCTCTCACGTTGAGGTTCCCTTTGGCTCTAGAGCCTGCCGTGCGGACGGCCACCGCGGCCGCGGAAGCCCCTGGTTTAGAGAGCGCAAACTCATAATTTTCCCCGAAGCACTCTTCCAGGGCTCACCGGCCCGTCGGGAGCCGGGAATGTCAGGGAGCGTCAAGGCAGGCATGAAGGCCGCCCTCCAAATGGGAAAGCAGGGCTAGTTCCAGCAGGCCCCCGGGTTCATGGGCACACTCAGCGTACATCCCTGTGGTTTCTGGCGAGTCCCGGGAGACACCGGTCACCCTGCGTTTCCTTCCCCGAGTCAACTGATCGAAGGAGGGAGTCCCGCATCCAGCGAACTGTCTCAACCAAGGAAGGCCGTAGCTGCTCCTCTGGGCCTGGGGCTGCCCGCAGTGCCAAAGAAGGAACAGGACTTGAATTGCAGTAAGAACCCAAGCCGCCGTCCTCTAGGAGGCACGGTGCCTTCGTTCAGGGGGTCCCGGATGGAATGCGGAGACGAGGGTTACTCTGAGCGCAGCTCCGATTAGGGCAACGCGTAAGCCCTCCGCGCCATGTGGGATGTGGCAGAACGGTGTTCGTGAACGTGTGCGAGTGCTGAGGAAACCAAGCTGCTCCAGAAGAGAGGGCAGTGCGTTTCCCTACGCTCGGCGTGCACAGAGGGGCTCGAAGGGGCTACGGGCCTGGATGGTGCGTAGCAGACCCAGGTGCGCCTGGGGTTACTCAGTGTTCCTGCCGGGAACAGGGCGCCCCGGCTAGCCTCCCAGGTGTCCAGAAAGCTGTGCTGCCGTTCAAGGTATGCAGAGCAGAGGCCACCGCCTCCTGGAAACTGCAGCACGCCTCCGCTTCTGCACGGCAAACCAGGGCCTTACTTCCAGGCATGGCTTCATGCTGGCTGTGCCGGGAGCCACACAGCACGCTAAGATGCTGACTTTCTCCTCGAGCAGGGTGACTTCAGGCACGAGGGCGGGCCTCGCAGTGTTGCAAGCACAGCGTTCTCTCACGGCAGCTCACACAAGGGCCATGACAGGGTCTTCCTGGGCACTTCGCACCCACCAGCCACGTTGTCCCGAAGGGCGTTCGAGGGCTCTGGAGACGTAGCGCTCCTCAAGGAACGCGCGGTGTGTGGTTGCCCAGCACTCGGCACGCACGGGGGTCCTCCGAGGGAATCAACCAATGGACCTCGACGTTGCTCAGCCGGCCCACAGGTGTCTGGAGGCACTCAGGGACCTTGGAGGGAAAATGCTGCACGCCCGTGGGGCCTAGGAGTCCCCGGGCGTGTACTGCCTTGAGAGCAAAGCGACTAAGAACTCCCGGAAAGAGCCGCATGCCTCCCTTTCTGCGCGGCTACTCAGGGCCTAACCTGGAGGCCAGCTCTCACGTTGAGGTTCCCTTTGGCTCTAGAGCCTGCCGTGCGGACGGCCACCGCGGCCGCGGAAGCCCCTGGTTTAGAGAGCGCAAACTCATAATTTTCCCCGAAGCACTCTTCCAGGGCTCACCGGCCCGTCGGGAGCCGGGAATGTCAGGGAGCGTCAAGGCAGGCATGAAGGCCGCCCTCCAAATGGGAAAGCAGGGCTAGTTCCAGCAGGCCCCCGGGTTCATGGGCACACTCATCGTACATCCCTGTGGTTTCTGGCGAGTCCCGGGAGACACCGGTCACCCTGCGTTTCCTTCCCCGAGTCAACTGATCGAAGGAGGGAGTCCCGCATCCAGCGAACTGTCTCAACCAAGGAAGGCCGTAGCTGCTCCTCTGGGCCTGGGGCTGCCTGCAGTGCCAAAGAAGGAACAGGACTTGAATTGCAGTAAGAACCCAAGCCGCCGTCCTCTAGGAGGCACAGTGCCTTCGGTCAGGGGGTCCCGGATGGAATGCGGAGACGAGGGTTACTCTGAGCGCAGCTCCGATTAGGGCAACGCGTAAGCCCTCCGCGCCATGTGGGATGTGGCAGAACGGTGTTCGTGAACGTGTGCGAGTGCTGAGGAAACCAAGCTGCTCCAGAAGAGAGGGCAGTGCGTTTCCCTACGCTCGGCGTGCACAGAGGGGCTCTAAGGGGCTACGGGCCTGGATGGTGCGTAGCAGACCCAGGTGCGCCTGGGGTTACTCAGTGTTCCTGCCGGGAACAGGGCGCCCCGGCTAGCCTCCCAGGTGTCCAGAAAGCTGTGCTGCCGTTCAAGGTATGCAGAGCAGAGGCCACCGCCTCCTGGAAACTGCAGCACGCCTCCGCTTCTGCACGGCAAACCAGGGCCTTACTTCCAGGCATGGCTTCATGCTGGCTGTGCCGGGAGCCACACAGCACGCTAAGATGCTGACTTTCTCCTCGAGCAGGGTGACTTCAGGCACGAGGGCGGGCCTCGCAGTGTTGCAAGCACAGCGTTCTCTCATGGCAGCTCACACAAGGGCCATGACAGGGTCTTCCTGGGCACTTCGCACCCACCAGCCACGTTGTCCCGAAGGGCGTTCGAGGGCTCTGGAGACGTAGCGCTCCTCAAGGAACGCGCAGTGTGTGGTTGCCCAGCACTCGGCACGCACGGGGGTCCTCCGAGGGAATCAACCAATGGACCTCGACGTTGCTCAGCCGGCCCACAGGTGTCTGGAGGCACTCAGGGACCTTGGAGGGAAAATGCTGCACGCCCGTGGGGCCTAGGAGTCCCCGGGCGTGTACTGCCTTGAGAGCAAAGCGACTAAGAACTCCCGGAAAGAGCCGCATGCCTCCCTTTCTGCGCGGCTACTCAGGGCCTAACCTGGAGGCCAGCTCTCACGTTGAGGTTCCCTTTGGCTCTAGAGCCTGCCGTGCGGACGGCCACCGCGGCCGCGGAAGCCCCTGATTTAGAGAGCGCAAACTCATAATTTTCCCCGAAGCACTCTTCCAGGGCTCACCGGCCCGTCGGGAGCCGGGAATGTCAGGGAGCGTCAAGGCAGGCATGAAGGCCGCCCTCCAAATGGGAAAGCAGGGCTAGTTCCAGCAGGCCCCCGGGTTCATGGGCACACTCAGCGTACATCCCTGTGGTTTCTGGCGAGTCCCGGGAGACACCGGTCACCCTGCGTTTCCTTCCCCGAGTCAACTGATCGAAGGAGGGAGTCCCGCATCCAGCGAACTGTCTCAACCAAGGAAGGCCGTAGCTGCTCCTCTGGGCCTGGGGCTGCCTGCAGTGCCAAAGAAGGAACAGGACTTGAATTGCAGTAAGAACCCAAGCCGCCGTCCTCTAGGAGGCACGGTGCCTTCGGTCAGGGGGTCCCGGATGGAATGCGGAGACGAGGGTTACTCTGAGCGCAGCTCCGATTAGGGCAACGCGTAAGCCCTCCGCGCCATGTGGGATGTGGCAGAACGGTGTTCGTGAACGTGTGCGAGTGCTGAGGAAACCAAGCTGCTCCAGAAGAGAGGGCAGTGCGTTTCCCTACGCTCGGCGTGCACAGAGGGGCTCTAAGGGGCTACGGGCCTGGATGGTGCGTAGCAGACCCAGGTGCGCCTGGGGTTACTCAGTGTTCCTGCCGGGAACAGGGCGCCCCGGCTAGCCTCCCAGGTGTCCAGAAAGCTGTGCTGCCGTTCAAGGTATGCAGAGCAGAGGCCACCGCCTCCTGGAAACTGCAGCACGCCTCCGCTTCTGCACGGCAAACCAGGGCCTTACTTCCAGGCATGGCTTCATGCTGGCTGTGCCGGGAGCCACACAGCACGCTAAGATGCTGACTTTCTCCTCGAGCAGGGTGACTTCAGGCACGAGGGCGGGCCTCGCAGTGTTGCAAGCACAGCGTTCTCTCATGGCAGCTCACACAAGGGCCATGACAGGGTCTTCCTGGGCACTTCGCACCCACCAGCCACGTTGTCCCGAAGGGCGTTCGAGGGCTCTGGAGACGTAGCGCTCCTCAAGGAACGCGCGGTGTGTGGTTGCCCAGCACTCGGCACGCACGGGGGTCCTCCGAGGGAATCAACCAATGGACCTCGACGTTGCTCAGCCGGCCCACAGGTGTCTGGAGGCACTCAGGGACCTTGGAGGGAAAATGCTGCACGCCCGTGGGGCCTAGGAGTCCCCGGGCGTGTACTGCCTTGAGAGCAAAGCGACTAAGAACTCCCGGAAAGAGCCGCATGCCTCCCTTTCTGCGCGGCTACTCAGGGCCTAACCTGGAGGCCAGCTCTCACGTTGAGGTTCCCTTTGGCTCTAGAGCCTGCCGTGCGGACGGCCACCGCGGCCGCGGAAGCCCCTGGTTTAGAGAGCGCAAACTCATAATTTTCCCCGAAGCACTCTTCCAGGGCTCACCGGCCCGTCGGGAGCCGGGAATGTCAGGGAGCGTCAAGGCAGGCATGAAGGCCGCCCTCCAAATGGGAAAGCAGGGCTAGTTCCAGCAGGCCCCCGGGTTCATGGGCACACTCAGCGTACATCCCTGTGGTTTCTGGCGAGTCCCGGGAGACACCGGTCACCCTGCGTTTCCTTCCCCGAGTCAACTGATCGAAGGAGGGAGTCCCGCATCCAGCGAACTGTCTCAACCAAGGAAGGCCGTAGCTGCTCCTCTGGGCCTGGGGCTGCCTGCAGTGCCAAAGAAGGAACAGGACTTGAATTGCAGTAAGAACCCAAGCCGCCGTCCTCTAGGAGGCACGGTGCCTTCGGTCAGGGGGTCCCGGATGGAATGCGGAGACGAGGGTTACTCTGAGCGCAGCTCCGATTAGGGCAACGCGTAAGCCCTCCGCGCCATGTGGGATGTGGCAGAACGGTGTTCGTGAACGTGTGCGAGTGCTGAGGAAACCAAGCTGCTCCAGAAGAGAGGGCAGTGCGTTTCCCTACGCTCGGCGTGCACAGAGGGGCTCGAAGGGGCTACGGGCCTGGATGGTGCGTAGCAGACCCAGGTGCGCCTGGGGTTACTCAGTGTTCCTGCCGGGAACAGGGCGCCCCGGCTAGCCTCCCAGGTGTCCAGAAAGCTGTGCTGCCGTTCAAGGTATGCAGAGCAGAGGCCACCGCCTCCTGGAAACTGCAGCACACCTCCGCTTCTGCACGGCAAACCAGGGCCTTACTTCCAGGCATGGCTTCATGCTGGGTGTGCCGGGAGCCACACAGCACGCTAAGATGCTGACTTTCTCCTCGAGCAGGGTGACTTCAGGCACGAGGGCGGGCCTCGCAGTGTTGCAAGCACAGCGTTCTCTCACGGCAGCTCACACAAGGGCCATGACAGGGTCTTCCTGGGCACTTCGCACCCACCAGCCACGTTGTCCCGAAGGGCGTTCGAGGGCTCTGGAGACGTAGCGCTCCTCAAGGAACGCGCGGTGTGTGGTTGCCCAGCACTCGGCACGCACGGGGGTCCTCCGAGGGAATCAACCAATGGACCTCGACGTTGCTCAGCCGGCCCACAGGTGTCTGGAGGCACTCAGGGACCTTGGAGGGAAAATGCTGCACGCCCGTGGGGCCTAGGAGTCCCCGGGCGTGTACTGCCTTGAGAGCAAAGCGACTAAGAACTCCCGGAAAGAGCCGCATGCCTCCCTTTCTGCGCGGCTACTCAGGGCCTAACCTGGAGGCCAGCTCTCACGTTGAGGTTCCCTTTGGCTCTAGAGCCTGCCGTGCGGACGGCCACCGCGGCCGCGGAAGCCCCTGGTTTAGAGAGCGCAAACTCATAATTTTCCCCGAAGCACTCTTCCAGGGCTCACCGGCCCGTCGGGAGCCGGGAATGTCAGGGAGCGTCAAGGCAGGCATGAAGGCCGCCCTCCAAATGGGAAAGCAGGGCTAGTTCCAGCAGGCCCCCGGGTTCATGGGCACACTCAGCGTACATCCCTGTGGTTTCTGGCGAGTCCCGGGAGACACCGGTCACCCTGCGTTTCCTTCCCCGAGTCAACTGATCGAAGGAGGGAGTCCCGCATCCAGCGAACTGTCTCAACCAAGGAAGGCCGTAGCTGCTCCTCTGGGCCTGGGGCTGCCTGCAGTGCCAAAGAAGGAACAGGACTTGAATTGCAGTAAGAACCCAAGCCGCCGTCCTCTAGGAGGCACGGTGCCTTCGGTCAGGGGGTCCCGGACGGAATGCGGAGACGAGGGTTACTCTGAGCGCAGCTCCGATTAGGGCAACGCGTAAGCCCTCCGCGCCATGTGGGATGTGGCAGAACGGTGTTCGTGAACGTGTGCGAGTGCTGAGGAAACCAAGCTGCTCCAGAAGAGAGGGCAGTGCGTTTCCCTACGCTCGGCGTGCACAGAGGGGCTCTAAGGGGCTACGGGCCTGGATGGTGCGTAGCAGACCCAGGTGCGCCTGGGGTTACTCAGTGTTCCTGCCGGGAACAGGGCGCCCCGGCTAGCCTCCCAGGTGTCCAGAAAGCTGTGCTGCCGTTCAAGGTATGCAGAGCAGAGGCCACCGCCTCCTGGAAACTGCAGCACGCCTCCGCTTCTGCACGGCAAACCAGGGCCTTACTTCCAGGCATGGCTTCATGCTGGGTGTGCCGGGAGCCACACAGCACGCTAAGATGCTGACTTTCTCCTCGAGCAGGGTGACTTCAGGCACGAGGGCGGGCCTCGCAGTGTTGCAAGCACAGCGTTCTCTCACGGCAGCTCACACAAGGGCCATGACAGGGTCTTCCTGGGCACTTCGCACCCACCAGCCACGTTGTCCCGAAGGGCGTTCGAGGGCTCTGGAGACGTAGCGCTCCTCAAGGAACGCGCGGTGTGTGGTTGCCCAGCACTCGGCACGCACGGGGGTCCTCCGAGGGAATCAACCAATGGACCTCGACGTTGCTCAGCCGGCCCACAGGTGTCTGGAGGCACTCAGGGACCTTGGAGGGAAAATGCTGCACGCCCGTGGGGCCTAGGAGTCCCCGGGCGTGTACTGCCTTGAGAGCAAAGCGACTAAGAACTCCCGGAAAGAGCCGCATGCCTCCCTTTCTGCGCGGCTACTCAGGGCCTAACCTGGAGGCCAGCTCTCACGTTGAGGTTCCCTTTGGCTCTAGAGCCTGCCGTGCGGACGGCCACCGCGGCCGCGGAAGCCCCTGGTTTAGAGAGCGCAAACTCATAATTTTCCCCGAAGCACTCTTCCAGGGCTCACCGGCCCGTCGGGAGCCGGGAATGTCAGGGAGCGTCAAGGCAGGCATGAAGGCCGCCCTCCAAATGGGAAAGCAGGGCTAGTTCCAGCAGGCCCCCGGGTTCATGGGCACACTCAGCGTACATCCCTGTGGTTTCTGGCGAGTCCCGGGAGACACCGGTCACCCTGCGTTTCCTTCCCCGAGTCAACTGATCGAAGGAGGGAGTCCCGCATCCAGCGAACTGTCTCAACCAAGGAAGGCCGTAGCTGCTCCTCTGGGCCTGGGGCTGCCTGCAGTGCCAAAGAAGGAACAGGACTTGAATTGCAGTAAGAACCCAAGCCGCCGTCCTCTAGGAGGCACGGTGCCTTCGGTCAGGGGGTCCCGGATGGAATGCGGAGACGAGGGTTACTCTGAGCGCAGCTCCGATTAGGGCAACGCGTGAGCCCTCCGCGCCATGTGGGATGTGGCAGAACGGTGTTCGTGAACGTGTGCGAGTGCTGAGGAAACCAAGCTGCTCCAGAAGAGAGGGCAGTGCGTTTCCCTACGCTCGGCTTGCACAGAGGGGCTCTAAGGGGCTACGGGCCTGGATGGTGCGTAGCAGACCCAGGTGCGCCTGGGGTTACTCAGTGTTCCTGCCGGGAACAGGGCGCCCCGGCTAGCCTCCCAGGTGTCCAGAAAGCTGTGCTGCCGTTCAAGGTATGCAGAGCAGAGGCCACCGCCTCCTGGAAACTGCAGCACGCCTCCGCTTCTGCACGGCAAACCAGGGCCTTACTTCCAGGCATGGCTTCATGCTGGCTGTGCCGGGAGCCACACAGCACGCTAAGATGCTGACTTTCTCCTCGAGCAGGGTGACTTCA
Organism: Lagenorhynchus albirostris; assembly: GCF_949774975.1. Taxonomy (NCBI): domain Eukaryota; kingdom Metazoa; phylum Chordata; class Mammalia; order Artiodactyla; family Delphinidae; genus Lagenorhynchus; species Lagenorhynchus albirostris. The sequence goes on along the minus strand of NW_026783616.1, from coordinate 64,194 downwards.
GGCACGAGGGCGGGCCTCGCAGTGTTGCAAGCACAGCGTTCTCTCACGGCAGCTCACACAAGGGCCATGACAGGGTCTTCCTGGGCACTTCGCACCCACCAGCCACGTTGTCCCGAAGGGCGTTCGAGGGCTCTGGAGACGTAGCGCTCCTCAAGGAACGCGCGGTGTGTGGTTGCCCAGCACTCGGCACGCACGGGGGTCCTCCGAGGGAATCAACCAATGGACCTCGACGTTGCTCAGCCGGCCCACAGGTGTCTGGAGGCACTCAGGGACCTTGGAGGGAAAATGCTGCACGCCCGTGGGGCCTAGGAGTCCCCGGGCGTGTACTGCCTTGAGAGCAAAGCGACTAAGAACTCCCGGAAAGAGCCGCATGCCTCCCTTTCTGCGCGGCTACTCAGGGCCTAACCTGGAGGCCAGCTCTCACGTTGAGGTTCCCTTTGGCTCTAGAGCCTGCCGTGCGGACGGCCACCGCGGCCGCGGAAGCCCCTGGTTTAGAGAGCGCAAACTCATAATTTTCCCCGAAGCACTCTTCCAGGGCTCACCGGCCCGTCGGGAGCCGGGAATGTCAGGGAGCGTCAAGGCAGGCATGAAGGCCGCCCTCCAAATGGGAAAGCAGGGCTAGTTCCAGCAGGCCCCCGGGTTCATGGGCACACTCAGCGTACATCCCTGTGGTTTCTGGCGAGTCCCGGGAGACACCGGTCACCCTGCGTTTCCTTCCCCGAGTCAACTGATCGAAGGAGGGAGTCCCGCATCCAGCGAACTGTCTCAACCAAGGAAGGCCGTAGCTGCTCCTCTGGGCCTGGGGCTGCCTGCAGTGCCAAAGAAGGAACAGGACTTGAATTGCAGTAAGAACCCAAGCCGCCGTCCTCTAGGAGGCACGGTGCCTTCGGTCAGGGGGTCCCGGATGGAATGCGGAGACGAGGGTTACTCTGAGCGCAGCTCCGATTAGGGCAACGCGTAAGCCCTCCGCGCCATGTGGGATGTGGCAGAACGGTGTTCGTGAACGTGTGCGAGTGCTGAGGAAACCAAGCTGCTCCAGAAGAGAGGGCAGTGCGTTTCCCTACGCTCGGCGTGCACAGAGGGGCTCGAAGGGGCTACGGGCCTGGATGGTGCGTAGCAGACCCAGGTGCGCCTGGGGTTACTCAGTGTTCCTGCCGGGAACAGGGCGCCCCGGCTAGCCTCCCAGGTGTCCAGAAAGCTGTGCTGCCGTTCAAGGTATGCAGAGCAGAGGCCACCGCCTCCTGGAAACTGCAGCACGCCTCCGCTTCTGCACGGCAAACCAGGGCCTTACTTCCAGGCATGGCTTCATGCTGGGTGTGCCGGGAGCCACACAGCACGCTAAGATGCTGACTTTCTCCTCGAGCAGGGTGACTTCAGGCACGAGGGCGGGCCTCGCAGTGTTGCAAGCACGGCGTTCTCTCACGGCAGCTCACACAAGGGCCATGACAGGGTCTTCCTGGGCACTTCGCACCCACCAGCCACGTTGTCCCGAAGGGCGTTCGAGGGCTCTGGAGACGTAGCGCTCCTCAAGGAACGCGCGGTGTGTGGTTGCCCAGCACTCGGCACGCACGGGGGTCCTCCGAGGGAATCAACCAATGGACCTCGACGTTGCTCAGCCGGCCCACAGGTGTCTGGAGGCACTCAGGGGCCTTGGAGGGAAAATGCTGCACGCCCGTGGGGCCTAGGAGTCCCCGGGCGTGTACTGCCTTGAGAGCAAAGCGACTAAGAACTCCCGGAAAGAGCCGCATGCCTCCCTTTCTGCGCGGCTACTCAGGGCCTAACCTGGAGGCCAGCTCTCACGTTGAGGTTCCCTTTGGCTCTAGAGCCTGCCGTGCGGACGGCCACCGCGGCCGCGGAAGCCCCTGGTTTAGAGAGCGCAAACTCATAATTTTCCCCGAAGCACTCTTCCAGGGCTCACCGGCCCGTCGGGAGCCGGGAATGTCAGGGAGCGTCAAGGCAGGCATGAAGGCCGCCCTCCAAATGGGAAAGCAGGGCTAGTTCCAGCAGGCCCCCGGGTTCATGGGCACACTCAGCGTACATCCCTGTGGTTTCTGGCGAGTCCCGGGAGACACCGGTCACCCTGCGTTTCCTTCCCCGAGTCAACTGATCGAAGGAGGGAGTCCCGCATCCAGCGAACTGTCTCAACCAAGGAAGGCCGTAGCTGCTCCTCTGGGCCTGGGGCTGCCTGCAGTGCCAAAGAAGGAACAGGACTTGAATTGCAGTAAGAACCCAAGCCGCCGTCCTCTAGGAGGCACGGTGCCTTCGGTCAGGGGGTCCCGGACGGAATGCGGAGACGAGGGTTACTCTGAGCGCAGCTCCGATTAGGGCAACGCGTAAGCCCTCCGCGCCATGTGGGATGTGGCAGAACGGTGTTCGTGAACGTGTGCGAGTGCTGAGGAAACCAAGCTGCTCCAGAAGAGAGGGCAGTGCGTTTCCCTACGCTCAGCGTGCACAGAGGGGCTCGAAGGGGCTACGGGCCTGGATGGTGCGGAGCAGACCCAGGTGCGCCTGGGGTTACTCAGTGTTCCTGCCGGGAACAGGGCGCCCCGGCTAGCCTCCCAGGTGTCCAGAAAGCTGTGCTGCCGTTCAAGGTATGCAGAGCAGAGGCCACCGCCTCCTGGAAACTGCAGCACGCCTCCGCTTCTGCACGGCAAACCAGGGCCTTACTTCCAGGCATGGCTTCGTGCTGGGTGTGCCGGGAGCCACACAGCACGCTAAGATGCTGACTTTCTCCTCGAGCAGGGTGACTTCAGGCACGAGGGCGGGCCTCGCAGTGTTGCAAGCACAGCGTTCTCTCACGGCAGCTCACACAAGGGCCATGACAGGGTCTTCCTGGGCACTTCGCACCCACCAGCCACGTTGTCCCGAAGGGCGTTCGAGGGCTCTGGAGACGTAGCGCTCCTCAAGGAACGCGCGGTGTGTGGTTGCCCAGCACTCGGCACGCACGGGGGTCCTCCGAGGGAATCAACCAATGGACCTCGACGTTGCTCAGCCGGCCCACAGGTGTCTGGAGGCACTCAGGGACCTTGGAGGGAAAATGCTGCACGCCCGTGGGGCCTAGGAGTCCCCGGGCGTGTACTGCCTTGAGAGCAAAGCGACTAAGAACTCCCGGAAAGAGCCGCATGCCTCCCTTTCTGCACGGATACTCAGGGCCTAACCTGGAGGCCAGCTCTCACGTTGAGGTTCCCTTTGGCTCTAGAGCCTGCCGTGCGGACGGCCACCGCGGCCGCGGAAGCCCCTGGTTTAGAGAGCGCAAACTCATAATTTTCCCCGAAGCACTCTTCCAGGGCTCACCGGCCCGTCGGGAGCCGGGAATGTCAGGGAGCGTCAAGGCAGGCATGAAGGCCGCCCTCCAAATGGGAAAGCAGGGCTAGTTCCAGCAGGCCCCCGGGTTCATGGGCACACTCAGCGTACATCCCTGTGGTTTCTGGCGAGTCCCGGGAGACACCGGTCACCCTGCGTTTCCTTCCCCGAGTCAACTGATCGAAGGAGGGAGTCCCGCATCCAGCGAACTGTCTCAACCAAGGAAGGCCGTAGCTGCTCCTCTGGGCCTGGGGCTGCCTGCAGTGCCAAAGAAGGAACAGGACTTGAATTGCAGTAAGAACCCAAGCCGCCGTCCTCTAGGAGGCACGGTGCCTTCGGTCAGGGGGTCCCGGATGGAATGCGGAGACGAGGGTTACTCTGAGCGCAGCTCCGATTAGGGCAACGCGTAAGCCCTCCGCGCCATGTGGGATGTGGCAGAACGGTGTTCGTGAACGTGTGCGAGTGCTGAGGAAACCAAGCTGCTCCAGAAGAGAGGGCAGTGCGTTTCCCTACGCTCGGCGTGCACAGAGGGGCTCGAAGGGGCTACGGGCCTGGATGGTGCGTAGCAGACCCAGGTGCGCCTGGGGTTACTCAGTGTTCCTGCCGGGAACAGGGCGCCCCGGCTAGCCTCCCAGGTGTCCAGAAAGCTGTGCTGCCGTTCAAGGTATGCAGAGCAGAGGCCACCGCCTCCTGGAAACTGCAGCACGCCTCCGCTTCTGCACGGCAAACCAGGGCCTTACTTCCAGGCATGGCTTCGTGCTGGCTGTGCCGGGAGCCACACAGCACGCTAAGATGCTGACTTTCTCCTCGAGCAGGGTGACTTCAGGCACGAGGGCGGGCCTCGCAGTGTTGCAAGCACAGCGTTCTCTCATGGCAGCTCACACAAGGGCCATGACAGGGTCTTCCTGGGCACTTCGCACCCACCAGCCACGTTGTCCCGAAGGGCGTTCGAGGGCTCTGGAGACGTAGCGCTCCTCAAGGAACGCGCGGTGTGTGGTTGCCCAGCACTCGGCACGCACGGGGGTCCTCCGAGGGAATCAACCAATGGACCTCGACGTTGCTCAGCCGGCCCACAGGTGTCTGGAGGCACTCAGGGACCTTGGAGGGAAAATGCTGCACGCCCGTGGGGCCTAGGAGTCCCCGGGCGTGTACTGCCTTGAGAGCAAAGCGACTAAGAACTCCCGGAAAGAGCCGCATGCCTCCCTTTCTGCGCGGCTACTCAGGGCCTAACCTGGAGGCCAGCTCTCACGTTGAGGTTCCCTTTGGCTCTAGAGCCTGCCGTGCGGACGGCCACCGCGGCCGCGGAAGCCCCTGGTTTAGAGAGCGCAAACTCATAATTTTCCCCGAAGCACTCTTCCAGGGCTCACCGGCCCGTCGGGAGCCGGGAATGTCAGGGAGCGTCAAGGCAGGCATGAAGGCCGCCCTCCAAATGGGAAAGCAGGGCTAGTTCCAGCAGGCCCCCGGGTTCATGGGCACACTCAGCGTACATCCCTGTGGTTTCTGGCGAGTCCCGGGAGACACCGGTCACCCTGCGTTTCCTTCCCCGAGTCAACTGATCGAAGGAGGGAGTCCCGCATCCAGCGAACTGTCTCAACCAAGGAAGGCCGTAGCTGCTCCTCTGGGCCTGGGGCTGCCTGCAGTGCCAAAGAAGGAACAGGACTTGAATTGCAGTAAGAACCCAAGCCGCCGTCCTCTAGGAGGCACGGTGCCTTCGGTCAGGGGGTCCCGGATGGAATGCGGAGACGAGGGTTACTCTGAGCGCAGCTCCGATTAGGGCAACGCGTAAGCCCTCCGCGCCATGTGGGATGTGGCAGAACGGTGTTCGTGAACGTGTGCGAGTGCTGAGGAAACCAAGCTGCTCCAGAAGAGAGGGCAGTGCGTTTCCCTACGCTCGGCGTGCACAGAGGGGCTCGAAGGGGCTACGGGCCTGGATGGTGCGTAGCAGACCCAGGTGCGCCTGGGGTTACTCAGTGTTCCTGCCGGGAACAGGGCGCCCCGGCTAGCCTCCCAGGTGTCCAGAAAGCTGTGCTGCCGTTCAAGGTATGCAGAGCAGAGGCCACCGCCTCCTGGAAACTGCAGCACGCCTCCGCTTCTGCACGGCAAACCAGGGCCTTACTTCCAGGCATGGCTTCGTGCTGGGTGTGCCGGGAGCCACACAGCACGCTAAGATGCTGACTTTCTCCTCGAGCAGGGTGACTTCAGGCACGAGGGCGGGCCTCGCAGTGTTGCAAGCACAGCGTTCTCTCATGGCAGCTCACACAAGGGCCATGACAGGGTCTTCCTGGGCACTTCGCACCCACCAGCGACGTTGTCCCGAAGGGCGTTCGAGGGCTCTGGAGACGTAGCGCTCCTCAAGGAACGCGCGGTGTGTGGTTGCCCAGCACTCGGCACGCACGGGGGTCCTCCGAGGGAATCAACCAATGGACCTCGACGTTGCTCAGCCGGCCCACAGGTGTCTGGAGGCACTCAGGGACCTTGGAGGGAAAATGCTGCACGCCCGTGGGGCCTAGGAGTCCCCGGGCGTGTACTGCCTTGAGAGCAAAGCGACTAAGAACTCCCGGAAAGAGCCGCATGCCTCCCTTTCTGCACGGCTACTCAGGGCCTAACCTGGAGGCCAGCTCTCACGTTGAGGTTCCCTTTGGCTCTAGAGCCTGCCGTGCGGACGGCCACCGCGGCCGCGGAAGCCCCTGGTTTAGAGAGCGCAAACTCATAATTTTCCCCGAAGCACTCTTCCAGGGCTCACCGGCCCGTCGGGAGCCGGGAATGTCAGGGAGCGTCAAGGCAGGCATGAAGGCCGCCCTCCAAATGGGAAAGCAGGGCTAGTTCCAGCAGGCCCCCGGGTTCATGGGCACACTCAGCGTACATCCCTGTGGTTTCTGGCGAGTCCCGGGAGACACCGGTCACCCTGCGTTTCCTTCCCCGAGTCAACTGATCGAAGGAGGGAGTCCCGCATCCAGCGAACTGTCTCAACCAAGGAAGGCCGTAGCTGCTCCTCTGGGCCTGGGGCTGCCTGCAGTGCCAAAGAAGGAACAGGACTTGAATTGCAGTAAGAACCCAAGCCGCCGTCCTCTAGGAGGCACGGTGCCTTCGGTCAGGGGGTCCCGGATGGAATGCGGAGACGAGGGTTACTCTGAGCGCAGCTCCGATTAGGGCAACGCGTAAGCCCTCCGCGCCATGTGGGATGTGGCAGAACGGTGTTCGTGAACGTGTGCGAGTGCTGAGGAAACCAAGCTGCTCCAGAAGAGAGGGCAGTGCGTTTCCCTACGCTCGGCGTGCACAGAGGGGCTCGAAGGGGCTACGGGCCTGGATGGTGCGTAGCAGACCCAGGTGCGCCTGGGGTTACTCAGTGTTCCTGCCGGGAACAGGGCGCCCCGGCTAGCCTCCCAGGTGTCCAGAAAGCTGTGCTGCCGTTCAAGGTATGCAGAGCAGAGGCCACCGCCTCCTGGAAACTGCAGCACGCCTCCGCTTCTGCACGGCAAACCAGGGCCTTACTTCCAGGCATGGCTTCGTGCTGGGTGTGCCGGGAGCCACACAGCACGCTAAGATGCTGACTTTCTCCTCGAGCAGGGTGACTTCAGGCACGAGGGCGGGCCTCGCAGTGTTGCAAGCACAGCGTTCTCTCACGGCAGCTCACACAAGGGCCATGACAGGGTCTTCCTGGGCACTTCGCACCCACCAGCCACGTTGTCCCGAAGGGCGTTCGAGGGCTCTGGAGACGTAGCGCTCCTCAAGGAACGCGCGGTGTGTGGTTGCCCAGCACTCGGCACGCACGGGGGTCCTCCGAGGGAATCAACCAATGGACCTCGACGTTGCTCAGCCGGCCCACAGGTGTCTGGAGGCACTCAGGGACCTTGGAGGGAAAATGCTGCACGCCCGTGGGGCCTAGGAGTCCCCGGGCGTGTACTGCCTTGAGAGCAAAGCGACTAAGAACTCCCGGAAAGAGCCGCATGCCTCCCTTTCTGCGCGGCTACTCAGGGCCTAACCTGGAGGCCAGCTCTCACGTTGAGGTTCCCTTTGGCTCTAGAGCCTGCCGTGCGGACGGCCACCGCGGCCGCGGAAGCCCCTGGTTTAGAGAGCGCAAACTCATAATTTTCCCCGAAGCACTCTTCCAGGGCTGACCGGCCCGTCGGGAGCCGGGAATGTCAGGGAGCGTCAAGGCAGGCATGAAGGCCGCCCTCCAAATGGGAAAGCAGGGCTAGTTCCAGCAGGCCCCCGGGTTCATGGGCACACTCAGCGTACATCCCCGTGGTTTCTGGCGAGTCCCGGGAGACACCGGTCACCCTGCGTTTCCTTCCCCGAGTCAACTGATCGAAGGAGGGAGTCCCGCATCCAGCGAACTGTCTCAACCAAGGAAGGCCGTAGCTGCTCCTCTGGGCCTGGGGCTGCCTGCAGTGCCAAAGAAGGAACAGGACTTGAATTGCAGTAAGAACCCAAGCCGCCGTCCTCTAGGAGGCACGGTGCCTTCGGTCAGGGGGTCCCGGATGGAATGCGGAGACGAGGGTTACTCTGAGCGCAGCTCCGATTAGGGCAACGCGTAAGCCCTCCGCGCCATGTGGGATGTGGCAGAACGGTGTTCGTGAACGTGTGCGAGTGCTGAGGAAACCAAGCTGCTCCAGAAGAGAGGGCAGTGCGTTTCCCTACGCTCGGCGTGCGCAGAGGGGCTCGAAGGGGCTACGGGCCTGGATGGTGCGTAGCAGACCCAGGTGCGCCTGGGGTTACTCAGTGTTCCTGCCGGGAACAGGGCGCCCCGGCTAGCCTCCCAGGTGTCCAGAAAGCTGTGCTGCCGTTCAAGGTATGCAGAGCAGAGGCCACCGCCTCCTGGAAACTGCAGCACGCCTCCGCTTCTGCACGGCAAACCAGGGCCTTACTTCCAGGCATGGCTTCGTGCTGGGTGTGCCGGGAGCCACACAGCACGCTAAGATGCTGACTTTCTCCTCGAGCAGGGTGACTTCAGGCACGAGGGCGGGCCTCGCAGTGTTGCAAGCACAGCGTTCTCTCACGGCAGCTCACACAAGGGCCATGACAGGGTCTTCCTGGGCACTTCGCACCCACCAGCCACGTTGTCCCGAAGGGCGTTCGAGGGCTCTGGAGACGTAGCGCTCCTCAAGGAACGCGCGGTGTGTGGTTGCCCAGCACTCGGCACGCACGGGGGTCCTCCGAGGGAATCAACCAATGGACCTCGACGTTGCTCAGCCGGCCCACAGGTGTCTGGAGGCACTCAGGGACCTTGGAGGGAAAATGCTGCACGCCCGTGGGGCCTAGGAGTCCCCGGGCGTGTACTGCCTTGAGAGCAAAGCGACTAAGAACTCCCGGAAAGAGCCGCATGCCTCCCTTTCTGCGCGGCTACTCAGGGCCTAACCTGGAGGCCAGCTCTCACGTTGAGGTTCCCTTTGGCTCTAGAGCCTGCCGTGCGGACGGCCACCGCGGCCGCGGAAGCCCCTGGTTTAGAGAGCGCAAACTCATAATTTTCCCCGAAGCACTCTTCCAGGGCTCACCGGCCCGTCGGGAGCCGGGAATGTCAGGGAGCGTCAAGGCAGGCATGAAGGCCGCCCTCCAAATGGGAAAGCAGGGCTAGTTCCAGCAGGCCCCCGGGTTCATGGGCACACTCAGCGTACATCCCCGTGGTTTCTGGCGAGTCCCGGGAGACACCGGTCACCCTGCGTTTCCTTCCCCGAGTCAACTGATCGAAGGAGGGAGTCCCGCATCCAGCGAACTGTCTCAACCAAGGAAGGCCGTAGCTGCTCCTCTGGGCCTGGGGCTGCCTGCAGTGCCAAAGAAGGAACAGGACTTGAATTGCAGTAAGAACCCAAGCCGCCGTCCTCTAGGAGGCACGGTGCCTTCGGTCAGGGGGTCCCGGATGGAATGCGGAGACGAGGGTTACTCTGAGCGCAGCTCCGATTAGGGCAACGCGTAAGCCCTCCGCGCCATGTGGGATGTGGCAGAACGGTGTTCGTGAACGTGTGCGAGTGCTGAGGAAACCAAGCTGCTCCAGAAGAGAGGGCAGTGCGTTTCCCTACGCTCGGCGTGCACAGAGGGGCTCGAAGGGGCTACGGGCCTGGATGGTGCGTAGCAGACCCAGGTGCGCCTGGGGTTACTCAGTGTTCCTGCCGGGAACAGGGCGCCCCGGCTAGCCTCCCAGGTGTCCAGAAAGCTGTGCTGCCGTTCAAGGTATGCAGAGCAGAGGCCACCGCCTCCTGGAAACTGCAGCACGCCTCCGCTTCTGCACGGCAAACCAGGGCCTTACTTCCAGGCATGGCTTCGTGCTGGGTGTGCCGGGAGCCACACAGCACGCTAAGATGCTGACTTTCTCCTCGAGCAGGGTGACTTCAGGCACGAGGGCGGGCCTCGCAGTGTTGCAAGCACAGCGTTCTCTCACGGCAGCTCACACAAGGGCCATGACAGGGTCTTCCTGGGCACTTCGCACCCACCAGCCACGTTGTCCCGAAGGGCGTTCGAGGGCTCTGGAGACGTAGCGCTCCTCAAGGAACGCGCGGTGTGTGGTTGCCCAGCACTCGGCACGCACGGGGGTCCTCCGAGGGAATCAACCAATGGACCTCGACGTTGCTCAGCCGGCCCACAGGTGTCTGGAGGCACTCAGGGACCTTGGAGGGAAAATGCTGCACGCCCGTGGGGCCTAGGAGTCCCCGGGCGTGTACTGCCTTGAGAGCAAAGCGACTAAGAACTCCCGGAAAGAGCCGCATGCCTCCCTTTCTGCGCGGCTACTCAGGGCCTAACCTGGAGGCCAGCTCTCACGTTGAGGTTCCCTTTGGCTCTAGAGCCTGCCGTGCGGACGGCCACCGCGGCCGCGGAAGCCCCTGGTTTAGAGAGCGCAAACTCATAATTTTCCCCGAAGCACTCTTCCAGGGCTCACCGGCCCGTCGGGAGCCGGGAATGTCAGGGAGCGTCAAGGCAGGCATGAAGGCCGCCCTCCAAATGGGAAAGCAGGGCTAGTTCCAGCAGGCCCCCGGGTTCATGGGCACACTCAGCGTACATCCCCGTGGTTTCTGGCGAGTCCCGGGAGACACCGGTCACCCTGCGTTTCCTTCCCCGAGTCAACTGATCGAAGGAGGGAGTCCCGCATCCAGCGAACTGTCTCAACCAAGGAAGGCCGTAGCTGCTCCTCTGGGCCTGGGGCTGCCTGCAGTGCCAAAGAAGGAACAGGACTTGAATTGCAGTAAGAACCCAAGCCGCCGTCCTCTAGGAGGCACGGTGCCTTCGGTCAGGGGGTCCCGGATGGAATGCGGAGACGAGGGTTACTCTGAGCGCAGCTCCGATTAGGGCAACGCGTAAGCCCTCCGCGCCATGTGGGATGTGGCAGAACGGTGTTCGTGAACGTGTGCGAGTGCTGAGGAAACCAAGCTGCTCCAGAAGAGAGGGCAGTGCGTTTCCCTACGCTCGGCGTGCGCAGAGGGGCTCGAAGGGGCTACGGGCCTGGATGGTGCGTAGCAGACCCAGGTGCGCCTGGGGTTACTCAGTGTTCCTGCCGGGAACAGGGCGCCCCGGCTAGCCTCCCAGGTGTCCAGAAAGCTGTGCTGCCGTTCAAGGTATGCAGAGCAGAGGCCACCGCCTCCTGGAAACTGCAGCACGCCTCCGCTTCTGCACGGCAAACCAGGGCCTTACTTCCAGGCATGGCTTCGTGCTGGGTGTGCCGGGAGCCACACAGCACGCTAAGATGCTGACTTTCTCCTCGAGCAGGGTGACTTCAGGCACGAGGGCGGGCCTCGCAGTGTTGCAAGCACAGCGTTCTCTCACGGCAGCTCACACAAGGGCCATGACAGGGTCTTCCTGGGCACTTCGCACCCACCAGCCACGTTGTCCCGAAGGGCGTTCGAGGGCTCTGGAGACGTAGCGCTCCTCAAGGAACGCGCGGTGTGTGGTTGCCCAGCACTCGGCACGCACGGGGGTCCTCCGAGGGAATCAACCAATGGACCTCGACGTTGCTCAGCCGGCCCACAGGTGTCTGGAGGCACTCAGGGACCTTGGAGGGAAAATGCTGCACGCCCGTGGGCCTAGGAGTCCCCGGGCGTGTACTGCCTTGAGAGCAAAGCGACTAAGAACTCCCGGAAAGAGCCGCATGCCTCCCTTTCTGCGCGGCTACTCAGGGCCTAACCTGGAGGCCAGCTCTCACGTTGAGGTTCCCTTTGGCTCTAGAGCCTGCCGTGCGGACGGCCACCGCGGCCGCGGAAGCCCCTGGTTTAGAGAGCGCAAACTCATAATTTTCCCCGAAGCACTCTTCCAGGGCTCACCGGCCCGTCGGGAGCCGGGAATGTCAGGGAGCGTCAAGGCAGGCATGAAGGCCGCCCTCCAAATGGGAAAGCAGGGCTAGTTCCAGCAGGCCCCCGGGTTCATGGGCACACTCAGCGTACATCCCCGTGGTTTCTGGCGAGTCCCGGGAGACACCGGTCACCCTGCGTTTCCTTCCCCGAGTCAACTGATCGAAGGAGGGAGTCCCGCATCCAGCGAACTGTCTCAACCAAGGAAGGCCGTAGCTGCTCCTCTGGGCCTGGGGCTGCCTGCAGTGCCAAGAAGGAACAGGACTTGAATTGCAGTAAGAACCCAAGCCGCCGTCCTCTAGGAGGCACGGTGCCTTCGGTCAGGGGGTCCCGGATGGAATGCGGAGACGAGGGTTACTCTGAGCGCAGCTCCGATTAGGGCAACGCGTAAGCCCTCCGCGCCATGTGGGATGTGGCAGAGAACGGTGTTCGTGAACGTGTGCGAGTGCTGAGGAAACCAAGCTGCTCCAGAAGAGAGGGCAGTGCGTTTCCCTACGCTCGGCGTGCGCAGAGGGGCTCGAAGGGGCTACGGGCCTGGATGGTGCGTAGCAGACCCAGGTGCGCCTGGGGTTACTCAGTGTTCCTGCCGGGAACAGGGCGCCCCGGCTAGCCTCCCAGGTGTCCAGAAAGCTGTGCTGCCGTTCAAGGTATGCAGAGCAGAGGCCACCGCCTCCTGGAAACTGCAGCACGCCTCCGCTTCTGCACGGCAAACCAGGGCCTTACTTCCAGGCATGGCTTCGTGCTGGGTGTGCCGGGAGCCACACAGCACGCTAAGATGCTGACTTTCTCCTCGAGCAGGGTGACTTCAGGCACGAGGGCGGGCCTCGCAGTGTTGCAAGCACAGCGTTCTCTCACGGCAGCTCACACAAGGGCCATGACAGGGTCTTCCTGGGCACTTCGCACCCACCAGCCCACGTTGTCCCGAAGGGCGTTCGAGGGCTCTGGAGACGTAGCGCTCCTCAAGGAACGCGCGGTGTGTGGTTGCCCAGCACTCGGCACGCACGGGGGTCCTCCGAGGGAATCAACCAATGGACCTCGACGTTGCTCAGCCGGCCCACAGGTGTCTGGAGGCACTCAGGGACCTTGGAGGGAAAATGCTGCACGCCCGTGGGGCCTAGGAGTCCCCGGGCGTGTACTGCCTTGAGAGCAAAGCGACTAAGAACTCCCGGAAAGAGCCGCATGCCTCCCTTTCTGCGCGGCTACTCAGGGCCTAACCTGGAGGCCAGCTCTCACGTTGAGGTTCCCTTGGCTCTAGAGCCTGCCGAGCGGACGGCCACCGCGGCCGCGGAAGCCCCTGGTTTAGAGAGCGCAACTCATAATTTTCCCGAAGCACTCTTCCAGGGCTCACCGGCCCGTCGGGAGCCGGGAATGTCAGGGAGCGTCAAGGCAGGCATGAAGGCCGCCCTCCAAATGGGAAAGCAGGGCTAGTTCCAGCAGGCCCCCGGGTTCATGGGCACACTCAGCGTACATCCCCGTGGTTTCTGGCGAGTCCGGGAGACACCGGTCACCCTGCGTTTCCTTCCCCGAGTCAACTGATCGAAGGAGGGAGTCCCGCATCCAGCGAACTGTCTCAACCAAGGAAGGCCGTAGCTGCTCCTCTGGGCCTGGGGCTGCTGCAGTGCCAAAGAAGGAACAGGACTTGAATTGCAGTAAGAACCCAAGCCGCCGTCCTCTAGGAGGCACGGTGCCTTCGGTCAGGGGGTCCGGATGGAATGCGGAGACGAGGGTTACTCTGAGCGCAGCTCCGATTAGGGCAACGCGTAAGCCCTCCGCGCCATGTGGGATGTGGCAGAACGGTGTTCGTGAACGTGTGCGAGTGCTGAGGAAACCAAGCTGCTCCAGAAGAGAGGGCAGTGCGTTTCCCTACGCTCGGCGTGCACAGAGGGGCTCGAAGGGGCTACGGGCCTGGATGGTGCGTAGCAGACCCAGGTGCGCCTGGGGTTACTCAGTGTTCCTGCCGGGAACAGGGCGCCCCGGCTAGCCTCCCAGGTGTCCAGAAAGCTGTGCTGCCGTTCAAGGTATGCAGAGCAGAGGCCACCGCCTCCTGGAAACTGCAGCACGCCTCCGCTTCTGCACGGCAAACCAGGGCCTTACTTCCAGGCATGGCTTCATGCTGGGTGTGCCGGGAGCCACACAGCACGCTAAGATGCTGACTTTCTCCTCGAGCAGGGTGACTTCAGGCACGAGGGCGGGCCTCGCAGTGTTGCAAGCACAGCGTTCTCTCATGGCAGCTCACACAAGGGCCATGACAGGGTCTTCCTGGGCACTTCGCACCCACCAGCCACGTTGTCCCGAAGGGCGTTCGAGGGCTCTGGAGACGTAGCGCTCCTCAAGGAACGCGCGGTGTGTGGTTGCCCAGCACTCGGCACGCACGGGGGTCCTCCGAGGGAATCAACCAATGGACCTCGACGTTGCTCAGCCGGCCCACAGGTGTCTGGAGGCACTCAGGGACCTTGGAGGGAAAATGCTGCATGCCCGTGGGGCCTAGGAGTCCCCGGGCGTGTACTGCCTTGAGAGCAAAGCGACTAAGAACTCCCGGAAAGAGCCGCATGCCTCCCTTTCTGCGCGGCTACTCAGGGCCTAACCTGGAGGCCAGCTCTCACGTTGAGGTTCCCTTTGGCTCTAGAGCCTGCCGTGCGGACGGCCACCGCGGCCGCGGAAGCCCCTGGTTTAGAGAGCGCAAACTCATAATTTTCCCGAAGCACTCTTCCAGGGCTCACCGGCCCGTCGGGAGCCGGGAATGTCAGGGAGCGTCAAGGCAGGCATGAAGGCCGCCCTCCAAATGGGAAAGCAGGGCTAGTTCCAGCAGGCCCCCGGGTTCATGGGCACACTCAGCGTACATCCCCGTGGTTTCTGGCGAGTCCCGGGAGACACCGGTCACCCTGCGTTTCCTTCCCGAGTCAACTGATCGAAGGAGGGAGTCCCGCATCCAGCGAACTGTCTCAACCAAGGAAGGCCGTAGCTGCTCCTCTGGGCCTGGGGCTGCCTGCAGTGCCAAAGAAGGAACAGGACTTGAATTGCAGTAAGAACCCAAGCCGCCGTCCTCTAGGAGGCACGGTGCCTTCGGTCAGGGGGTCCCGGATGGAATGCGGAGACGAGGGTTACTCTGAGCGCAGCTCCGATTAGGGCAACGCGTAAGCCCTCCGCGCCATGTGGGATGTGGCAGAACGGTGTTCGTGAACGTGTGCGAGTGCTGAGGAAACCAAGCTGCTCCAGAAGAGAGGGCAGTGCGTTTCCCTACGCTCGGCGTGCACAGAGGGGCTCGAAGGGGCTACGGGCCTGGATGGTGCGTAGCAGACCCAGGTGCGCCTGGGGTTACTCAGTGTTCCTGCCGGGAACAGGGCGCCCCGGCTAGCCTCCCAGGTGTCCAGAAAGCTGTGCTGCCGTTCAAGGTATGCAGAGCAGAGGCCACCGCCTCCTGGAAACTGCAGCACGCCTCCGCTTCTGCACGGCAAACCAGGGCCTTACTTCCAGGCATGGCTTCATGCTGGGTGTGCCGGGAGCCACACAGCACGCTAAGATGCTGACTTTCTCCTCGAGCAGGGTGACTTCAGGCACGAGGGCGGGCCTCGCAGTGTTGCAAGCACAGCGTTCTCTCATGGCAGCTCACACAAGGGCCATGACAGGGTCTTCCTGGGCACTTCGCACCCACCAGCCACGTTGTCCCGAAGGGCGTTCGAGGGCTCTGGAGACGTAGCGCTCCTCAAGGAACGCGCAGTGTGTGGTTGCCCAGCACTCGGCACGCACGGGGGTCCTCCGAGGGAATCAACCAATGGACCTCGACGTTGCTCAGCCGGCCCACAGGTGTCTGGAGGCACTCAGGGACCTTGGAGGGAAAATGCTGCACGCCCGTGGGGCCTAGGAGTCCCGGGCGTGTACTGCCTTGAGAGCAAAGCGACTAAGAACTCCCGGAAAGAGCCGCATGCCTCCCTTTCTGCGCGGCTACTCAGGGCCTAACCTGGAGGCCAGCTCTCACGTTGAGGTTCCCTTTGGCTCTAGAGCCTGCCGTGCGGACGGCCACCGCGGCCGCGGAAGCCCCTGGTTTAGAGAGCGCAAACTCATAATTTTCCCCGAAGCACTCTTCCAGGGCTCACTGGCCCGTCGGGAGCCGGGAATGTCAGGGAGCGTCAAGGCAGGCATGAAGGCCGCCCTCCAAATGGGAAAGCAGGGCTAGTTCCAGCAGGCCCCCGGGTTCATGGGCACACTCAGCGTACATCCCCGTGGTTTCTGGCGAGTCCCGGGAGACACCGGTCACCCTGCGTTTCCTTCCCCGAGTCAACTGATCGAAGGAGGGAGTCCCGCATCCAGCGAACTGTCTCAACCAAGGAAGGCCGTAGCTGCTCCTCTGGGCCTGGGGCTGCCTGCAGTGCCAAAGAAGGAACAGGACTTGAATTGCAGTAAGAACCCAAGCCGCCGTCCTCTAGGAGGCACGGTGCCTTCGGTCAGGGGGTCCCGGATGGAATGCGGAGACGAGGGTTACTCTGAGCGCAGCTCCGATTAGGGCAACGCGTAAGCCCTCCGCGCCATGTGGGATGTGGCAGAACGGTGTTCGTGAACGTGTGCGAGTGCTGAGGAAACCAAGCTGCTCCAGAAGAGAGGGCAGTGCGTTTCCCTACGCTCGGCGTGCACAGAGGGGCTCGAAGGGGCTACGGGCCTGGATGGTGCGTAGCAGACCCAGGTGCGCCTGGGGTTACTCAGTGTTCCTGCCGGGAACAGGGCGCCCCGGCTAGCCTCCCAGGTGTCCAGAAAGCTGTGCTGCCGTTCAAGGTATGCAGAGCAGAGGCCACCGCCTCCTGGAAACTGCAGCACGCCTCCGCTTCTGCACGGCAAACCAGGGCCTTACTTCCAGGCATGGCTTCATGCTGGGTGTGCCGGGAGCCACACAGCACGCTAAGATGCTGACTTTCTCCTCGAGCAGGGTGACTTCAGGCACGAGGGCGGGCCTCGCAGTGTTGCAAGCACAGCGTTCTCTCATGGCAGCTCACACAAGGGCCATGACAGGGTCTTCCTGGGCACTTCGCACCCACCAGCCACATTGTCCCGAAGGGCGTTCGAGGGCTCTGGAGACGTAGCGCTCCTCAAGGAACGCGCAGTGTGTGGTTGCCCAGCACTCGGCACGCACGGGGGTCCTCCGAGGGAATCAACCAATGGACCTCGACGTTGCTCAGCCGGCCCACAGGTGTCTGGAGGCACTCAGGGACCTTGGAGGGAAAATGCTGCACGCCCGTGGGGCCTAGGAGTCCCCGGGCGTGTACTGCCTTGAGAGCAAAGCGACTAAGAACTCCCGGAAAGAGCCGCATGCCTCCCTTTCTGCGCGGCTACTCAGGGCCTAACCTGGAGGCCAGCTCTCACGTTGAGGTTCCCTTTGGCTCTAGAGCCTGCCGTGCGGACGGCCACCGCGGCCGCGGAAGCCCCTGGTTTAGAGAGCGCAAACTCATAATTTTCCCCGAAGCACTCTTCCAGGGCTCACTGGCCCGTCGGGAGCCGGGAATGTCAGGGAGCGTCAAGGCAGGCATGAAGGCCGCCCTCCAAATGGGAAAGCAGGGCTAGTTCCAGCAGGCCCCCGGGTTCATGGGCACACTCAGCGTACATCCCCGTGGTTTCTGGCGAGTCCCGGGAGACACCGGTCACCCTGCGTTTCCTTCCCGAGTCAACTGATCGAAGGAGGGAGTCCCGCATCCAGCGAACTGTCTCAACCAAGGAAGGCCGTAGCTGCTCCTCTGGGCCTGGGGCTGCCTGCAGTGCCAAAGAAGGAACAGGACTTGAATTGCAGTAAGAACCCAAGCCGCCGTCCTCTAGGAGGCACGGTGCCTTCGGTCAGGGGGTCCCGGATGGAATGCGGAGACGAGGGTTACTCTGAGCGCAGCTCCGATTAGGGCAACGCGTAAGCCCTCCGCGCCATGTGGGATGTGGCAGAACGGTGTTCGTGAACGTGTGCGAGTGCTGAGGAAACCAAGCTGCTCCAGAAGAGAGGGCAGTGCGTTTCCCTACGCTCGGCGTGCACAGAGGGGCTCGAAGGGGCTACGGGCCTGGATGGTGCGTAGCAGACCCAGGTGCGCCTGGGGTTACTCAGTGTTCCTGCCGGGAACAGGGCGCCCCGGCTAGCCTCCCAGGTGTCCAGAAAGCTGTGCTGCCGTTCAAGGTATGCAGAGCAGAGGCCACCGCCTCCTGGAAACTGCAGCACGCCTCCGCTTCTGCACGGCAAACCAGGGCCTTACTTCCAGGCATGGCTTCATGCTGGGTGTGCCGGGAGCCACACAGCACGCTAAGATGCTGACTTTCTCCTCGAGCAGGGTGACTTCAGGCACGAGGGCGGGCCTCGCAGTGTTGCAAGCACAGCGTTCTCTCATGGCAGCTCACACAAGGGCCATGACAGGGTCTTCCTGGGCACTTCGCACCCACCAGCCACGTTGTCCCGAAGGGCGTTCGAGGGCTCTGGAGACGTAGCGCTCCTCAAGGAACGCGCAGTGTGTGGTTGCCCAGCACTCGGCACGCACGGGGGTCCTCCGAGGGAATCAACCAATGGACCTCGACGTTGCTCAGCCGGCCCACAGGTGTCTGGAGGCACTCAGGGACCTTGGAGGGAAAATGCTGCACGCCCGTGGGGCCTAGGAGTCCCCGGGCGTGTACTGCCTTGAGAGCAAAGCGACTAAGAACTCCCGGAAAGAGCCGCATGCCTCCCTTTCTGCGCGGCTACTCAGGGCCTAACCTGGAGGCCAGCTCTCACGTTGAGGTTCCCTTTGGCTCTAGAGCCTGCCGTGCGGACGGCCACCGCGGCCGCGGAAGCCCCTGGTTTAGAGAGCGCAAACTCATAATTTTCCCCGAAGCACTCTTCCAGGGCTCACTGGCCCGTCGGGAGCCGGGAATGTCAGGGAGCGTCAAGGCAGGCATGAAGGCCGCCCTCCAAATGGGAAAGCAGGGCTAGTTCCAGCAGGCCCCCGGGTTCATGGGCACACTCAGCGTACATCCCCGTGGTTTCTGGCGAGTCCCGGGAGACACCGGTCACCCTGCGTTTCCTTCCCCGAGTCAACTGATCGAAGGAGGGAGTCCCGCATCCAGCGAACTGTCTCAACCAAGGAAGGCCGTAGCTGCTCCTCTGGGCCTGGGGCTGCCTGCAGTGCCAAAGAAGGAACAGGACTTGAATTGCAGTAAGAACCCAAGCCGCCGTCCTCTAGGAGGCACGGTGCCTTCGGTCAGGGGGTCCCGGATGGAATGCGGAGACGAGGGTTACTCTGAGCGCAGCTCCGATTAGGGCAACGCGTAAGCCCTCCGCGCCATGTGGGATGTGGCAGAACGGTGTTCGTGAACGTGTGCGAGTGCTGAGGAAACCAAGCTGCTCCAGAAGAGAGGGCAGTGCGTTTCCCTACGCTCGGCGTGCACAGAGGGGCTCGAAGGGGCTACGGGCCTGGATGGTGCGTAGCAGACCCAGGTGCGCCTGGGGTTACTCAGTGTTCCTGCCGGGAACAGGGCGCCCCGGCTAGCCTCCCAGGTGTCCAGAAAGCTGTGCTGCCGTTCAAGGTATGCAGAGCAGAGGCCACCGCCTCCTGGAAACTGCAGCACGCCTCCGCTTCTGCACGGCAAACCAGGGCCTTACTTCCAGGCATGGCTTCATGCTGGCTGTGCCGGGAGCCACACAGCACGCTAAGATGCTGACTTTCTCCTCGAGCAGGGTGACTTCAGGCACGAGGGCGGGCCTCGCAGTGTTGCAAGCACAGCGTTCTCTCATGGCAGCTCACACAAGGGCCATGACAGGGTCTTCCTGGGCACTTCGCACCCACCAGCCACGTTGTCCCGAAGGGCGTTCGAGGGCTCTGGAGACGTAGCGCTCCTCAAGGAACGCGCAGTGTGTGGTTGCCCAGCACTCGGCACGCACGGGGGTCCTCCGAGGGAATCAACCAATGGACCTCGACGTTGCTCAGCCGGCCCACAGGTGTCTGGAGGCACTCAGGGACCTTGGAGGGAAAATGCTGCACGCCCGTGGGGCCTAGGAGTCCCCGGGCGTGTACTGCCTTGAGAGCAAAGCGACTAAGAACTCCCGGAAAGAGCCGCATGCCTCCCTTTCTGCGCGGCTACTCAGGGCCTAACCTGGAGGCCAGCTCTCACGTTGAGGTTCCCTTTGGCTCTAGAGCCTGCCGTGCGGACGGCCACCGCGGCCGCGGAAGCCCCTGGTTTAGAGAGCGCAAACTCATAATTTTCCCCGAAGCACTCTTCCAGGGCTCACTGGCCCGTCGGGAGCCGGGAATGTCAGGGAGCGTCAAGGCAGGCATGAAGGCCGCCCTCCAAATGGGAAAGTAGGGCTAGTTCCAGCAGGCCCCCGGGTTCATGGGCACACTCAGCGTACATCCCTGTGGTTTCTGGCGAGTCCCGGGAGACACCGGTCACCCTGCGTTTCCTTCCCCGAGTCAACTGATCGAAGGAGGGAGTCCCGCATCCAGCGAACTGTCTCAACCAAGGAAGGCCGTAGCTGCTCCTCTGGGCCTGGGGCTGCCTGCAGTGCCAAAGAAGGAACAGGACTTGAATTGCAGTAAGAACCCAAGCCGCCGTCCTCTAGGAGGCACGGTGCCTTCGGTCAGGGGGTCCCGGATGGAATGCGGAGACTAGGGTTACTCTGAGCGCAGCTCCGATTAGGGCAACGCGTAAGCCCTCCGCGCCATGTGGGATGTGGCAGAACGGTGTTCGTGAACGTGTGCGAGTGCTGAGGAAACCAAGCTGCTCCAGAAGAGAGGGCAGTGCGTTTCCCTACGCTCGGCGTGCACAGAGGGGCTCGAAGGGGCTACGGGCCTGGATGGTGCGTAGCAGACCCAGGTGCGCCTGGGGTTACTCAGTGTTCCTGCCGGGAACAGGGCGCCCCGGCTAGCCTCCCAGGTGTCCAGAAAGCTGTGCTGCCGTTCAAGGTATGCAGAGCAGAGGCCACCGCCTCCTGGAAACTGCAGCACGCCTCCGCTTCTGCACGGCAAACCAGGGCCTTACTTCCAGGCATGGCTTCATGCTGGCTGTGCCGGGAGCCACACAGCACGCTAAGATGCTGACTTTCTCCTCGAGCAGGGTGACTTCAGGCACGAGGGCGGGCCTCGCAGTGTTGCAAGCACAGCGTTCTCTCATGGCAGCTCACACAAGGGCCATGACAGGGTCTTCCTGGGCACTTCGCACCCACCAGCCACGTTGTCCCGAAGGGCGTTCGAGGGCTCTGGAGACGTAGCGCTCCTCAAGGAACGCGCAGTGTGTGGTTGCCCAGCACTCGGCACGCACGGGGGTCCTCCGAGGGAATCAACCAATGGACCTCGACGTTGCTCAGCCGGCCCACAGGTGTCTGGAGGCACTCAGGGACCTTGGAGGGAAAATGCTGCACGCCCGTGGGGCCTAGGAGTCCCCGGGCGTGTACTGCCTTGAGAGCAAAGCGACTAAGAACTCCCGGAAAGAGCCGCATGCCTCCCTTTCTGCGCGGCTACTCAGGGCCTAACCTGGAGGCCAGCTCTCACGTTGAGGTTCCCTTTGGCTCTAGAGCCTGCCGTGCGGACGGCCACCGCGGCCGCGGAAGCCCCTGGTTTAGAGAGCGCAAACTCATAATTTTCCCCGAAGCACTCTTCCAGGGCTCACTGGCCCGTCGGGAGCCGGGAATGTCAGGGAGCGTCAAGGCAGGCATGAAGGCCGCCCTCCAAATGGGAAAGCAGGGCTAGTTCCAGCAGGCCCCCGGGTTCATGGGCACACTCAGCGTACATCCCCGTGGTTTCTGGCGAGTCCCGGGAGACACCGGTCACCCTGCGTTTCCTTCCCCGAGTCAACTGATCGAAGGAGGGAGTCCCGCATCCAGCGAACTGTCTCAACCAAGGAAGGCCGTAGCTGCTCCTCTGGGCCTGGGGCTGCCTGCAGTGCCAAAGAAGGAACAGGACTTGAATTGCAGTAAGAACCCAAGCCGCCGTCCTCTAGGAGGCACGGTGCCTTCGGTCAGGGGGTCCCGGATGGAATGCGGAGACGAGGGTTACTCTGAGCGCAGCTCCGATTAGGGCAACGCGTAAGCCCTCCGCGCCATGTGGGATGTGGCAGAACGGTGTTCGTGAACGTGTGCGAGTGCTGAGGAAACCAAGCTGCTCCAGAAGAGAGGGCAGTGCGTTTCCCTACGCTCGGCGTGCACAGAGGGGCTCGAAGGGGCTACGGGCCTGGATGGTGCGTAGCAGACCCAGGTGCGCCTGGGGTTACTCAGGGTTCCTGCCGGGAACAGGGCGCCCCGGCTAGCCTCCCAGGTGTCCAGAAAGCTGTGCTGCCGTTCAAGGTATGCAGAGCAGAGGCCACCGCCTCCTGGAAACTGCAGCACGCCTCCGCTTCTGCACGGCAAACCAGGGCCTTACTTCCAGGCACGGCTTCATGCTGGGTGTGCCGGGAGCCACACAGCACGCTAAGATGCTGACTTTCTCCTCGAGCAGGGTGACTTCATGCCGGGAGCCATATAGGAAGTGCCTTTGAGTCTCAGCACGGACGAGACCCATAGTGCCAAGCAAAGCTGGTACTGTCAGGTACAAATAAGGAGAAGCAAAGCTCTCCTCTGTGTGGTTCCCTTGTTCTCCTCTACTCTTGCTTAAGGTGATTTTTATGGGATTGCTATTAGTATTGGGATATATTATTCATAGTTTGGTGGAGGGTTTAGGAAAAGACCCTGATTTAGGGTAAAACTAAAAAAGATTATGATTACCCCGGCTCCCTTAAAGACTACACCTGAAATCCCCATTCCCAGGTCAGGGCATTGGGTTCAGGGAAATATATAGGAACATTTGTGTGGTAAAAGCTTACTTTAGAAGACAAAATGAGTTATGGCCCTCCGGGGGAGCTAGAGATATGTTAAAAAACACTTGGGTATGGTGGTGGGAAAGTTTTATGTTATAATGGGGTAGAAGCAAATTAGATAGAGTAGGCTATTTGGCAACCTTTAATAAGTTTAATTGTTTTTTGTATAGAAATAGATATAAAGCACAGATTATATTTTGTAAGTATTTTACAAAGGAACTTGGTGATCAAAGGTACAACGCCCTCCCTTGAGAGTTGTTAAAAGAATAATGTGCTTGAGTTTGTGCTTTGAATAACTGGCTGATTGAATAGAACATACAGGTACAAGAACATCTAATTTTGAAACCTGCTGATGTAATTTGCTAATGTAAATTACTTTTCTTCTATGGCTCATGTAAGGGATTTTTTTGGTATGGGAATAAGCTTATTAAGATTGAAAATGAGATTACTTTATAGTATAAGTACTTCGGAATCATGAAAATAAATTTGTCAGATCCTTGCATCCTTTGAGGTGTCTTGTGGTCTGTCCACGCCGACTCCGTCTCCCCTTTGGGTAAAACCTGTCCAGCTGGGGCTGGTTCCCGGCAAGTGGCGCCCGAACAGGGACCTGAAGGGGTAAGTATTATTTTATTTTATTTTATTTTTTTTTCTTTCTCAGACGGATAGGAGTCTCACCGTAGGGTGCTGCAGACCCCCAGTCAAGAATACTGGTTAGGAAGGTGAGTAAGGCGGTGTCAAGATGGGACACGCTGAGTCCAAAGAGAGGCTCTTATTTATTGATATAGTTAAACATATGATAAATGGAAGAGGAATTAAAGTAACTAATAAGCAACTAACTCAATTTTTTCAGTTTGTACAGGAACAATGCCCATGGTTTCCAGAACAGGGAACTGTTAATATAGATACCTGGCAAAAGGTGGGGCAAACTTTGCAAGTATATTACAGTCATTTTGGACCTGAGAAGGTTCCGGTAGATACTTTTACTTTATGGAACCTTATTAGAGAGAGCATTGCTCCCTTGCCTGAAGGTCAAAAGAACCCATATAAATCTCCTGCAGAAGTAAAAGATGAATGTACTTCGTTACCTTCCCCAAAAACATCTAAAGAAATTGAGGTTTTGGCTGCAGCCTTAAAAGACTGTAACCTTAATGACAATGACTCAGAGGAGGAAAATGAGTCACCTAATAATGCTAAGTCTAATTTGTTAAAAAACCCTCCTTTTGACGATGAATTGCCTCCTACAGATCAGGATGATATAGATGCTGCTGCATATGACTATGAAAGAAGGAAATATGAACCCCATGGTGCTTTTTTATTACAAGAAACTAAGAAAAAGAGGCCTAATTTACAGGATATGTGCCCTTTGGGTCGTCTGCCGACCGCCCCACCAGCACCTTTAAGTTCTTTACCTTCCCCTTTAAAAAGGTCAGGACATTCAATTTTACATAGGGGCCCACCACCTCCACCACCTTTTAATAAAGGTTAAGGCGAATATAAAAGATATAGGAGAATAAATGGTGATGATGATGATTATGCTTTTGCAGCCTGCTTTCCAGTCATTTTTGAGGATGGTTTTGATGATGATGATGTTGTATATTGGGATCCCTTGCCTCTAAAACTTTTAAAAGAACTTAAAAAGGCTTTGCCTGAATGCTGAAAATGCTGTGAATGCTTAAGGATTGCCTTTGACAACTGCTAATCTTTTTGTGGCTATGCTTAGCTTGCTTTCAGTTCAGGTAAGTGCCAACGGTACGTATTGGGCTTACTTTCCAGATCCTCCTATTCTACATGCATGTACTTGGACAGATTCCATTATTCCAGTAACCTCCTCATTTCCTGAATTGACCGATGGCATTCGAGGAGTACAAGGCTATAAACAATTTGTAATTAATTTTAACTACTCATTTACAGGTCAGACCGACTTTCCTCCAATATGTTTTTTTCTTGGTTCAGGGTTAATAGAAAATAGTCATACAAAGAATGGGTGTTTGTCAGTAGTTGATGCAGGATTCTTGACAGACTCCCCTAAAAAACCAGTAGGAAAAGATAAGACCACAAGATATCTATGGTCATTGTTAGGGAAAGTTGTAGGACAAAATCAAGTTTATGTTAATAAACATCCAGCTAAAAATGTTCATCCTCCTAGATATGATGATTGTGATGAGGCTGCAGGGGAAGCTACAGATAAATGGGTTTGGATAGATATTAAAACTGGATATCCTTCATGGATATATTGTATGTACAATAAAGAGAATAAAATAACCATTCCTGGGACCAAATATTATATTTCAGATTGGAGTATTAATTTTCCTGAGGGAGATTATAGAACATATTTAGGTAAAGGCTTGCTATACCCATGGAATGATTCCTATATTCCCCGTCCATTGAAGGTGAACAGATGGAATAGTCATGGATGGGTGGCTCCTATTTATACCTTTGTTCATGAAAATAAAACTTATTATCAATCTCAGTTATGGAGATTGCCCTTAACCACTCATAAAATAACGTTAGTTAGAGCTACTACCCATGTGGAACAGTACTATGTTCAAACCTGTGTGTCTTCTCCGTATTCCTTATTGCTTTCTAATGATAGTGAAAAATTGCAAATTGTACAAAATAATATGAGGTTTTATATTACCTGCCAGCAATGTATACTGACCACATGCATTGTTCCTGAAATGAATGTGTCAACCATAATAGTGTTAAAAAGACCAGCTTATATTATGCTGCCAGTAGCGCTTAATGAATCTTGGTATACAGATATAGGGGCAGAAATTGTAAGACAGGTTGGAGAGCTCATGCGACCAAAAAGATTTGTGGCTACTTTGATTTTGGGAATTTCTGCCTTGATAGGAATACTGAGTTCTTTTTCTGTTGCAACATATGCTTTAGTAAAAGAAATACAAACAGCACAATATGCTAATGATTTATCAAAAAATATATCCTTGGCTTTAGCAACTCAGGAAGCAATAGATAGAAAGTTAGAAGCTAAAGTTGATGCCCTTGAAGAAGCAGTTTTACATATTGGACAAGAACTTACTGCTTTAAAAATTCGCTTATCTTTAACATGCCATAAAAAATATTCTTGGATATGTGTTACTCCCTTAAAAGTAAATCATTCTGAATACTCCTGGGAAAAAATTCAAATGCACATTTTGAATGTATGGAATTCTAGTGATTTAGGAATTGATTTGGAACATTTACATAAACAAATTCATGATATTGCAGCCTCTCAATATGATATGAATCCCTCTAAGGCTGCTGCAGATTTTTTACAAAACTTACAAAGCTATTTTAAGGGTAATTCCTTTATGCATATTTTAATAAATTATGGGGCTGCCGGAGTGGTTATAATTTTGCTCCTTATTTCTTTTCCAGTCATCATCCGATTAATTCAAGCTGCCCTCCAGAGTGTATATAAAACCAAAGTGGAATTGCATACTGCCTTTTTAAAAAATAAAAAAGGGGGAGATGCCGGGAGCCATATAGGAAGTGCCTTTGAGTCTCAGCACGGACGAGACCCATAGTGCCAAGCAAAGCTGGTACTGTCAGGTACAAATAAGGAGAAGCAAAGCTCTCCTCTGTGTGGTTCCCTTGTTCTCCTCTACTCTTGCTTAAGGTGATTTTTATGGGATTGCTATTAGTATTGGGATATATTATTCATAGTTTGGTGGAGGGTTTAGGAAAAGACCCTGATTTAGGGTAAAACTAAAAAAGATTATGATTACCCCGGCTCCCTTAAAGACTACACCTGAAATCCCCATTCCCAGGTCAGGGCATTGGGTTCAGGGAAATATATAGGAACATTTGTGTGGTAAAAGCTTACTTTAGAAGACAAAATGAGTTATGGCCCTCCGGGGGAGCTAGAGATATGTTAAAAAACACTTGGGTATGGTGGTGGGAAAGTTTTATGTTATAATGGGGTAGAAGCAAATTAGATAGAGTAGGCTATTTGGCAACCTTTAATAAGTTTAATTGTTTTTTGTATAGAAATAGATATAAAGCACAGATTATATTTTGTAAGTATTTTACAAAGGAACTTGGTGATCAAAGGTACAACGCCCTCCCTTGAGAGTTGTTAAAAGAATAATGTGCTTGAGTTTGTGCTTTGAATAACTGGCTGATTGAATAGAACATACAGGTACAAGAACATCTAATTTTGAAACCTGCTGATGTAATTTGCTAATGTAAATTACTTTTCTTCTATGGCTCATGTAAGGGATTTTTTTGGTATGGGAATAAGCTTATTAAGATTGAAAATGAGATTACTTTATAGTATAAGTACTTCGGAATCATGAAAATAAATTTGTCAGATCCTTGCATCCTTTGAGGTGTCTTGTGGTCTGTCCACGCCGACTCCGTCTCCCCTTTGGGTAAAACCTGTCCAGCTGGGGCTGGTCCCCGGCAACTTCAGGCACGAGGGCGGGCCTCGCAGTGTTGCAAGCACAGCGTTCTCTCATGGCAGCTCACACAAGGGCCATGACAGGGTCTTCCTGGGCACTTCGCACCCACCAGCCACGTTGTCCCGAAGGGCGTTCGAGGGCTCTGGAGACGTAGCGCTCCTCAAGGAACGCGCAGTGTGTGGTTGCCCAGCACTCGGCACGCACGGGGGTCCTCCGAGGGAATCAACCAATGGACCTCGACGTTGCTCAGCCGGCCCACAGGTGTCTGGAGGCACTCAGGGACCTTGGAGGGAAAATGCTGCACGCCCGTGGGGCCTAGGAGTCCCCGGGCGTGTACTGCCTTGAGAGCAAAGCGACTAAGAACTCCCGGAAAGAGCCGCATGCCTCCCTTTCTGCGCGGCTACTCAGGGCCTAACCTGGAGGCCAGCTCTCACGTTGAGGTTCCCTTTGGCTCTAGAGCCTGCCGTGCGGACGGCCACCGCGGCCGCGGAAGCCCCTGGTTTAGAGAGCGCAAACTCATAATTTTCCCCGAAGCACTCTTCCAGGGCTCACTGGCCCGTCGGGAGCCGGGAATGTCAGGGAGCGTCAAGGCAGGCATGAAGGCCGCCCTCCAAATGGGAAAGCAGGGCTAGTTCCAGCAGGCCCCCGGGTTCATGGGCACACTCAGCGTACATCCCCGTGGTTTCTGGCGAGTCCCGGGAGACACCGGTCACCCTGCGTTTCCTTCCCCGAGTCAACTGCTCGAAGGAGGGAGTCCCGCATCCAGCGAACTGTCTCAACCAAGGAAGGCCGTAGCTGCTCCTCTGGGCCTGGGGCTGCCTGCAGTGCCAAAGAAGGAACAGGACTTGAATTGCAGTAAGAACCCAAGCCGCCGTCCTCTAGGAGGCACGGTGCCTTCGGTCAGGGGGTCCCGGATGGAATGCGGAGACGAGGGTTACTCTGAGCGCAGCTCCGATTAGGGCAACGCGTAAGCCCTCCGCGCCATGTGGGATGTGGCAGAACGGTGTTCGTGAACGTGTGCGAGTGCTGAGGAAACCAAGCTGCTCCAGAAGAGAGGGCAGTGCGTTTCCCTACGCTCGGCGTGCACAGAGGGGCTCGAAGGGGCTACGGGCCTGGATGGTGCGTAGCAGACCCAGGTGCGCCTGGGGTTACTCAGGGTTCCTGCCGGGAACAGGGCGCCCCGGCTAGCCTCCCAGGTGTCCAGAAAGCTGTGCTGCCGTTCAAGGTATGCAGAGCAGAGGCCACCGCCTCCTGGAAACTGCAGCACGCCTCCGCTTCTGCACGGCAAACCAGGGCCTTACTTCCAGGCACGGCTTCATGCTGGGTGTGCCGGGAGCCACACAGCACGCTAAGATGCTGACTTTCTCCTCGAGCAGGGTGACTTCAGGCACGAGGGCGGGCCTCGCAGTGTTGCAAGCACAGCGTTCTCTCATGGCAGCTCACACAAGGGCCATGACAGGGTCTTCCTGGGCACTTCGCACCCACCAGCCACGTTGTCCCGAAGGGCGTTCGAGGGCTCTGGAGACGTAGCGCTCCTCAAGGAACGCGCAGTGTGTGGTTGCCCAGCACTCGGCACGCACGGGGGTCCTCCGAGGGAATCAACCAATGGACCTCGACGTTGCTCAGCCGGCCCACAGGTGTCTGGAGGCACTCAGGGACCTTGGAGGGAAAATGCTGCACGCCCGTGGGGCCTAGGAGTCCCCGGGCGTGTACTGCCTTGAGAGCAAAGCGACTAAGAACTCCCGGAAAGAGCCGCATGCCTCCCTTTCTGCGCGGCTACTCAGGGCCTAACCTGGAGGCCAGCTCTCACGTTGAGGTTCCCTTTGGCTCTAGAGCCTGCCGTGCGGACGGCCACCGCGGCCGCGGAAGCCCCTGGTTTAGAGAGCGCAAACTCATAATTTTCCCCGAAGCACTCTTCCAGGGCTCACCGGCCCGTCGGGAGCCGGGAATGTCAGGGAGCGTCAAGGCAGGCATGAAGGCCGCCCTCCAAATGGGAAAGCAGGGCTAGTTCCAGCAGGCCCCCGGGTTCATGGGCACATTCAGCGTACATCCCCGTGGTTTCTGGCGAGTCCCGGGAGACACCGGTCACCCTGCGTTTCCTTCCCCGAGTCAACTGATCGAAGGAGGGAGTCCCGCATCCAGCGAACTGTCTCAACCAAGGAAGGCCGTAGCTGCTCCTCTGGGCCTGGGGCTGCCTGCAGTGCCAAAGAAGGAACAGGACTTGAATTGCAGTAAGAACCCAAGCCGCCGTCCTCTAGGAGGCACGGTGCCTTCGGTCAGGGGGTCCCGGATGGAATGCGGAGACGAGGGTTACTCTGAGCGCAGCTCCGATTAGGGCAACGCGTAAGCCCTCCGCGCCATGTGGGATGTGGCAGAACGGTGTTCGTGAACGTGTGCAAGTGCTGAGGAAACCAAGCTGCTCCAGAAGAGAGGGCAGTGCGTTTCCCTACGCTCGGCGTGCACAGAGGGGCTCGAAGGGGCTACGGGCCTGGATGGTGCGTAGCAGACCCAGGTGCGCCTGGGGTTACTCAGGGTTCCTGCCGGGAACAGGGCGCCCCGGCTAGCCTCCCAGGTGTCCAGAAAGCTGTGCTGCCGTTCAAGGTATGCAGAGCAGAGGCCACCGCCTCCTGGAAACTGCAGCACGCCTCCGCTTCTGCACGGCAAACCAGGGCCTTACTTCCAGGCATGGCTTCATGCTGGCTGTGCCGGGAGCCACACAGCACGCTAAGATGCTGACTTTCTCCTCGAGCAGGGTGACTTCAGGCACGAGGGCGGGCCTCGAAGTGTTGCAAGCACAGCGTTCTCTCATGGCAGCTCACACAAGGGCCATGACAGGGTCTTCCTGGGCACTTCGCACCCACCAGCCACGTTGTCCCGAAGGGCGTTCGAGGGCTCTGGAGACGTAGCGCTCCTCAAGGAACGCGCGGTGTGTGGTTGCCCAGCACTCGGCACGCACGGGGGTCCTCCGAGGGAATCAACCAATGGACCTCGACGTTGCTCAGCCGGCCCACAGGTGTCTGGAGGCACTCAGGGACCTTGGAGGGAAAATGCTGCACGCCCGTGGGGCCTAGGAGTCCCCGGGCGTGTACTGCCTTGAGAGCAAAGCGACTAAGAACTCCCGGAAAGAGCCGCATGCCTCCCTTTCTGCGCGGCTACTCAGGGCCTAACCTGGAGGCCAGCTCTCACGTTGAGGTTCCCTTTGGCTCTAGAGCCTGCCGTGCGGACGGCCACCGCGGCCGCGGAAGCCCCTGGTTTAGAGAGCGCAAACTCATAATTTTCCCCGAAGCACTCTTCCAGGGCTCACCGGCCCGTCGGGAGCCGGGAATGTCAGGGAGCGTCAAGGCAGGCATGAAGGCCGCCCTCCAAATGGGAAAGCAGGGCTAGTTCCAGCAGGCCCCCGGGTTCATGGGCACACTCAGCGTACATCCCCGTGGTTTCTGGCGAGTCCCGGGAGACACCGGTCACCCTGCGTTTCCTTCCCCGAGTCAACTGATCGAAGGAGGGAGTCCCGCATCCAGCGAACTGTCTCAACCAAGGAAGGCCGTAGCTGCTCCTCTGGGCCTGGGGCTGCCTGCAGTGCCAAAGAAGGAACAGGACTTGAATTGCAGTAAGAACCCAAGCCGCCGTCCTCTAGGAGGCACGGTGCCTTCGGTCAGGGGGTCCCGGATGGAATGCGGAGACGAGGGTTACTCTGAGCGCAGCTCCGATTAGGGCAACGCGTAAGCCCTCCGCGCCATGTGGGATGTGGCAGAACGGTGTTCGTGAACGTGTGCGAGTGCTGAGGAAACCAAGCTGCTCCAGAAGAGAGGGCAGTGCGTTTCCCTACGCTCGGCGTGCACAGAGGGGCTCGAAGGGGCTACGGGCCTGGATGGTGCGTAGCAGACCCAGGTGCGCCTGGGGTTACTCAGTGTTCCTGCCGGGAACAGGGCGCCCCGGCTAGCCTCTCAGGTGTCCAGAAAGCTGTGCTGCCGTTCAAGGTATGCAGAGCAGAGGCCACCGCCTCCTGGAAACTGCAGCACGCCTCCGCTTCTGCACGGCAAACCAGGGCCTTACTTCCAGGCACGGCTTCATGCTGGGTGTGCCGGGAGCCACACAGCACGCTAAGATGCTGACTTTCTCCTCGAGCAGGGTGACTTCAGGCACGAGGGCGGGCCTCGCAGTGTTGCAAGCACAGCGTTCTCTCATGGCAGCTCACACAAGGGCCATGACAGGGTCTTCCTGGGCACTTCGCACCCACCAGCCACGTTGTCCCGAAGGGCGTTCGAGGGCTCTGGAGACGTAGCGCTCCTCAAGGAACGCGCAGTGTGTGGTTGCCCAGCACTCGGCACGCACGGGGGTCCTCCGAGGGAATCAACCAATGGACCTCGACGTTGCTCAGCCGGCCCACAGGTGTCTGGAGGCACTCAGGGACCTTGGAGGGAAAATGCTGCACGCCCGTGGGGCCTAGGAGTCCCCGGGCGTGTACTGCCTTGAGAGCAAAGCGACTAAGAACTCCCGGAAAGAGCCGCATGCCTCCCTTTCTGCGCGGCTACTCAGGGCCTAACCTGGAGGCCAGCTCTCACGTTGAGGTTCCCTTTGGCTCTAGAGCCTGCCGTGCGGACGGCCACCGCGGCCGCGGAAGCCCCTGGTTTAGAGAGCGCAAACTCATAATTTTCCCCGAAGCACTCTTCCAGGGCTCACCGGCCCGTCGGGAGCCGGGAATGTCAGGGAGCGTCAAGGCAGGCATGAAGGCCGCCCTCCAAATGGGAAAGCAGGGCTAGTTCCAGCAGGCCCCCGGGTTCATGGGCACACTCAGCGTACATCCCCGTGGTTTCTGGCGAGTCCCGGGAGACACCGGTCACCCTGCGTTTCCTTCCCCGAGTCAACTGATCGAAGGAGGGAGTCCCGCATCCAGCGAACTGTCTCAACCAAGGAAGGCCGTAGCTGCTCCTCTGGGCCTGGGGCTGCCTGCAGTGCCAAAGAAGGAACAGGACTTGAATTGCAGTAAGAACCCAAGCCGCCGTCCTCTAGGAGGCACGGTGCCTTCGGTCAGGGGGTCCCGGATGGAATGCGGAGACGAGGGTTACTCTGAGCGCAGCTCCGATTAGGGCAACGCGTAAGCCCTCCGCGCCATGTGGGATGTGGCAGAACGGTGTTCGTGAACGTGTGCGAGTGCTGAGGAAACCAAGCTGCTCCAGAAGAGAGGGCAGTGCGTTTCCCTACGCTCGGCGTGCACAGAGGGGCTCGAAGGGGCTACGGGCCTGGATGGTGCGTAGCAGACCCAGGTGCGCCTGGGGTTACTCAGTGTTCCTGCCGGGAACAGGGCGCCCCGGCTAGCCTCCCAGGTGTCCAGAAAGCTGTGCTGCCGTTCAAGGTATGCCGAGCAGAGGCCACCGCCTCCTGGAAACTGCAGCACGCCTCCGCTTCTGCACGGCAAACCAGGGCCTTACTTCCAGGCACGGCTTCATGCTGGGTGTGCCGGGAGCCACACAGCACGCTAAGATGCTGACTTTCTCCTCGAGCAGGGTGACTTCAGGCACGAGGGCGGGCCTCGCAGTGTTGCAAGCACGGAGTTCTCTCATGGCAGCTCACACAAGGGCCATGACAGGGTCTTCCTGGGCACTTCGCACCCACCAGCCACGTTGTCCCGAAGGGCGTTCGAGGGCTCTGGAGACGTAGCGCTCCTCAAGGAACGCGCAGTGTGTGGTTGCCCAGCACTCGGCACGCACGGGGGTCCTCCGAGGGAATCAACCAATGGACCTCGACGTTGCTCAGCCGGCCCACAGGTGTCTGGAGGCACTCAGG
The DNA here is from genome assembly GCF_949774975.1 of Lagenorhynchus albirostris. NCBI lineage: Eukaryota > Metazoa > Chordata > Mammalia > Artiodactyla > Delphinidae > Lagenorhynchus > Lagenorhynchus albirostris. The sequence goes on along the minus strand of NW_026783616.1, from coordinate 31,652 downwards.
GACCTTGGAGGGAAAATGCTGCACGCCCGTGGGGCCTAGGAGTCCCCGGGCGTGTACTGCCTTGAGAGCAAAGCGACTAAGAACTCCCGGAAAGAGCCGCATGCCTCCCTTTCTGCGCGGCTACTCAGGGCCTAACCTGGAGGCCAGCTCTCACGTTGAGGTTCCCTTTGGCTCTAGAGCCTGCCGTGCGGACGGCCACCGCGGCCGCGGAAGCCCCTGGTTTAGAGAGCGCAAACTCATAATTTTCCCCGAAGCACTCTTCCAGGGCTCACCGGCCCGTCGGGAGCCGGGAATGTCAGGGAGCGTCAAGGCAGGCATGAAGGCCGCCCTCCAAATGGGAAAGCAGGGCTAGTTCCAGCAGGCCCCCGGGTTCATGGGCACACTCAGCGTACATCCCTGTGGTTTCTGGCGAGTCCCGGGAGACACCGGTCACCCTGCGTTTCCTTCCCCGAGTCAACTGCTCGAAGGAGGGAGTCCCGCATCCAGCGAACTGTCTCAACCAAGGAAGGCCGTAGCTGCTCCTCTGGGCCTGGGGCTGCCTGCAGTGCCAAAGAAGGAACAGGACTTGAATTGCAGTAAGAACCCAAGCCGCCGTCCTCTAGGAGGCACGGTGCCTTCGGTCAGGGGGTCCCGGATGGAATGCGGAGACGAGGGTTACTCTGAGCGCAGCTCCGATTAGGGCAACGCGTAAGCCCTCCGCGCCATGTGGGATGTGGCAGAACGGTGTTCGTGAACGTGTGCGAGTGCTGAGGAAACCAAGCTGCTCCAGAAGAGAGGGCAGTGCGTTTCCCTACGCTCGGCGTGCACAGAGGGGCTCGAAGGGGCTACGGGCCTGGATGGTGCGTAGCAGACCCAGGTGCGCCTGGGGTTACTCAGTGTTCCTGCCGGGAACAGGGCGCCCCGGCTAGCCTCCCAGGTGTCCAGAAAGCTGTGCTGCCGTTCAAGGTATGCAGAGCAGAGGCCACCGCCTCCTGGAAACTGCAGCACGCCTCCGCTTCTGCACGGCAAACCAGGGCCTTACTTCCAGGCATGGCTTCGTGCTGGGTGTGCCGGGAGCCACACAGCACGCTAAGATGCTGACTTTCTCCTCGAGCAGGGTGACTTCAGGCACGAGGGCGGGCCTCGCAGTGTTGCAAGCACAGCGTTCTCTCACGGCAGCTCACACAAGGGCCATGACAGGGTCTTCCTGGGCACTTCGCACCCACCAGCCACGTTGTCCCGAAGGGCGTTCGAGGGCTCTGGAGACGTAGCGCTCCTCAAGGAACGCGCGGTGTGTGGTTGCCCAGCACTCGGCACGCACGGGGGTCCTCCGAGGGAATCAACCAATGGACCTCGACGTTGCTCAGCCGGCCCACAGGTGTCTGGAGGCACTCAGGGACCTTGGAGGGAAAATGCTGCACGCCCGTGGGGCCTAGGAGTCCCCGGGCGTGTACTGCCTTGAGAGCAAAGCGACTAAGAACTCCCGGAAAGAGCCGCATGCCTCCCTTTCTGCGCGGCTACTCAGGGCCTAACCTGGAGGCCAGCTCTCACGTTGAGGTTCCCTTTGGCTCTAGAGCCTGCCGTGCGGACGGCCACCGCGGCCGCGGAAGCCCCTGGTTTAGAGAGCGCAAACTCATAATTTTCCCCGAAGCACTCTTCCAGGGCTCACCGGCCCGTCGGGAGCCGGGAATGTCAGGGAGCGTCAAGGCAGGCATGAAGGCCGCCCTCCAAATGGGAAAGCAGGGCTAGTTCCAGCAGGCCCCCGGGTTCATGGGCACACTCAGCGTACATCCCTGTGGTTTCTGGCGAGTCCCGGGAGACACCGGTCACCCTGCGTTTCCTTCCCCGAGTCAACTGATCGAAGGAGGGAGTCCCGCATCCAGCGAACTGTCTCAACCAAGGAAGGCCGTAGCTGCTCCTCTGGGCCTGGGGCTGCCTGCAGTGCCAAAGAAGGAACAGGACTTGAATTGCAGTAAGAACCCAAGCCGCCGTCCTCTAGGAGGCACGGTGCCTTCGGTCAGGGGGTCCCGGATGGAATGCGGAGACGAGGGTTACTCTGAGCGCAGCTCCGATTAGGGCAACGCGTAAGCCCTCCGCGCCATGTGGGATGTGGCAGAACGGTGTTCGTGAACGTGTGCGAGTGCTGAGGAAACCAAGCTGCTCCAGAAGAGAGGGCAGTGCGTTTCCCTACGCTCGGCGTGCGCAGAGGGGCTCGAAGGGGCTACGGGCCTGGATGGTGCGTAGCAGACCCAGGTGCGCCTGGGGTTACTCAGTGTTCCTGCCGGGAACAGGGCGCCCCGGCTAGCCTCCCAGGTGTCCAGAAAGCTGTGCTGCCGTTCAAGGTATGCAGAGCAGAGGCCACCGCCTCCTGGAAACTGCAGCACGCCTCCGCTTCTGCACGGCAAACCAGGGCCTTACTTCCAGGCATGGCTTCGTGCTGGGTGTGCCGGGAGCCACACAGCACGCTAAGATGCTGACTTTCTCCTCGAGCAGGGTGACTTCAGGCACGAGGGCGGGCCTCGCAGTGTTGCAAGCACAGCGTTCTCTCACGGCAGCTCACACAAGGGCCATGACAGGGTCTTCCTGGGCACTTCGCACCCACCAGCCACGTTGTCCCGAAGGGCGTTCGAGGGCTCTGGAGACGTAGCGCTCCTCAAGGAACGCGCGGTGTGTGGTTGCCCAGCACTCGGCACGCACGGGGGTCCTCCGAGGGAATCAACCAATGGACCTCGACGTTGCTCAGCCGGCCCACAGGTGTCTGGAGGCACTCAGGGACCTTGGAGGGAAAATGCTGCACGCCCGTGGGGCCTAGGAGTCCCCGGGCGTGTACTGCCTTGAGAGCAAAGCGACTAAGAACTCCCGGAAAGAGCCGCATGCCTCCCTTTCTGCGCGGCTACTCAGGGCCTAACCTGGAGGCCAGCTCTCACGTTGAGGTTCCCTTTGGCTCTAGAGCCTGCCGTGCGGACGGCCACCGCGGCCGCGGAAGCCCCTGGTTTAGAGAGCGCAAACTCATAATTTTCCCCGAAGCACTCTTCCAGGGCTCACCGGCCCGTCGGGAGCCGGGAATGTCAGGGAGCGTCAAGGCAGGCATGAAGGCCGCCCTCCAAATGGGAAAGCAGGGCTAGTTCCAGCAGGCCCCCGGGTTCATGGGCACACTCAGCGTACATCCCCGTGGTTTCTGGCGAGTCCCGGGAGACACCGGTCACCCTGCGTTTCCTTCCCCGAGTCAACTGATCGAAGGAGGGAGTCCCGCATCCAGCGAACTGTCTCAACCAAGGAAGGCCGTAGCTGCTCCTCTGGGCCTGGGGCTGCCTGCAGTGCCAAAGAAGGAACAGGACTTGAATTGCAGTAAGAACCCAAGCCGCCGTCCTCTAGGAAGCACGGTGCCTTCGGTCAGGGGGTCCCGGATGGAATGCGGAGACGAGGGTTACTCTGAGCGCAGCTCCGATTAGGGCAACGCGTAAGCCCTCCGCGCCATGTGGGATGTGGCAGAACGGTGTTCGTGAACGTGTGCGAGTGCTGAGGAAACCAAGCTGCTCCAGAAGAGAGGGCAGTGCGTTTCCCTACGCTCGGCGTGCACAGAGGGGCTCGAAGGGGCTACGGGCCTGGATGGTGCGTAGCAGACCCAGGTGCGCCTGGGGTTACTCAGTGTTCCTGCCGGGAACAGGGCGCCCCGGCTAGCCTCCCAGGTGTCCAGAAAGCTGTGCTGCCGTTCAAGGTATGCAGAGCAGAGGCCACCGCCTCCTGGAAACTGCAGCACGCCTCCGCTTCTGCACGGCAAACCAGGGCCTTACTTCCAGGCATGGCTTCATGCTGGGTGTGCCGGGAGCCACACAGCACGCTAAGATGCTGACTTTCTCCTCGAGCAGGGTGACTTCAGGCACGAGGGCGGGCCTCGCAGTGTTGCAAGCACAGCGTTCTCTCATGGCAGCTCACACAAGGGCCATGACAGGGTCTTCCTGGGCACTTCGCACCCACCAGCCACGTTGTCCCGAAGGGCGTTCGAGGGCTCTGGAGACGTAGCGCTCCTCAAGGAACGCGCGGTGTGTGGTTGCCCAGCACTCGGCACGCACGGGGGTCCTCCGAGGGAATCAACCAATGGACCTCGACGTTGCTCAGCCGGCCCACAGGTGTCTGGAGGCACTCAGGGACCTTGGAGGGAAAATGCTGCACGCCCGTGGGGCCTAGGAGTCCCCGGGCGTGTACTGCCTTGAGAGCAAAGCGACTAAGAACTCCCGGAAAGAGCCGCATGCCTCCCTTTCTGCGCGGCTACTCAGGGCCTAACCTGGAGGCCAGCTCTCACGTTGAGGTTCCCTTTGGCTCTAGAGCCTGCCGTGCGGACGGCCACCGCGGCCGCGGAAGCCCCTGGTTTAGAGAGCGCAAACTCATAATTTTCCCCGAAGCACTCTTCCAGGGCTCACTGGCCCGTCGGGAGCCGGGAATGTCAGGGAGCGTCAAGGCAGGCATGAAGGCCGCCCTCCAAATGGGAAAGCAGGGCTAGTTCCAGCAGGCCCCCGGGTTCATGGGCACACTCAGCGTACATCCCCGTGGTTTCTGGCGAGTCCCGGGAGACACCGGTCACCCTGCGTTTCCTTCCCCGAGTCAACTGATCGAAGGAGGGAGTCCCGCATCCAGCGAACTGTCTCAACCAAGGAAGGCCGTAGCTGCTCCTCTGGGCCTGGGGCTGCCTGCAGTGCCAAAGAAGGAACAGGACTTGAATTGCAGTAAGAACCCAAGCCGCCGTCCTCTAGGAGGCACGGTGCCTTCGGTCAGGGGGTCCCGGATGGAATGCGGAGACGAGGGTTACTCTGAGCGCAGCTCCGATTAGGGCAACGCGTAAGCCCTCCGCGCCATGTGGGATGTGGCAGAACGGTGTTCGTGAACGTGTGCGAGTGCTGAGGAAACCAAGCTGCTCCAGAAGAGAGGGCAGTGCGTTTCCCTACGCTCGGCGTGCACAGAGGGGCTCGAAGGGGCTACGGGCCTGGATGGTGCGTAGCAGACCCAGGTGCGCCTGGGGTTACTCAGTGTTCCTGCCGGGAACAGGGCGCCCCGGCTAGCCTCCCAGGTGTCCAGAAAGCTGTGCTGCCGTTCAAGGTATGCAGAGCAGAGGCCACCGCCTCCTGGAAACTGCAGCACGCCTCCGCTTCTGCACGGCAAACCAGGGCCTTACTTCCAGGCATGGCTTCATGCTGGGTGTGCCGGGAGCCACACAGCACGCTAAGATGCTGACTTTCTCCTCGAGCAGGGTGACTTCAGGCACGAGGGCGGGCCTCGCAGTGTTGCAAGCACAGCGTTCTCTCATGGCAGCTCACACAAGGGCCATGACAGGGTCTTCCTGGGCACTTCGCACCCACCAGCCACGTTGTCCCGAAGGGCGTTCGAGGGCTCTGGAGACGTAGCGCTCCTCAAGGAACGCGCAGTGTGTGGTTGCCCAGCACTCGGCACGCACGGGGGTCCTCCGAGGGAATCAACCAATGGACCTCGACGTTGCTCAGCCGGCCCACAGGTGTCTGGAGGCACTCAGGGACCTTGGAGGGAAAATGCTGCACGCCCGTGGGGCCTAGGAGTCCCCGGGCGTGTACTGCCTTGAGAGCAAAGCGACTAAGAACTCCCGGAAAGAGCCACATGCCTCCCTTTCTGCGCGGCTACTCAGGGCCTAACCTGGAGGCCAGCTCTCACGTTGAGGTTCCCTTTGGCTCTAGAGCCTGCCGTGCGGACGGCCACCGCGGCCGCGGAAGCCCCTGGTTTAGAGAGCGCAAACTCATAATTTTCCCCGAAGCACTCTTCCAGGGCTCACTGGCCCGTCGGGAGCCGGGAATGTCAGGGAGCGTCAAGGCAGGCATGAAGGCCGCCCTCCAAATGGGAAAGCAGGGCTAGTTCCAGCAGGCCCCCGGGTTCATGGGCACACTCAGCGTACATCCCCGTGGTTTCTGGCGAGTCCCGGGAGACACCGGTCACCCTGCGTTTCCTTCCCCGAGTCAACTGATCGAAGGAGGGAGTCCCGCATCCAGCGAACTGTCTCAACCAAGGAAGGCCGTAGCTGCTCCTCTGGGCCTGGGGCTGCCTGCAGTGCCAAAGAAGGAACAGGACTTGAATTGCAGTAAGAACCCAAGCCGCCGTCCTCTAGGAGGCACGGTGCCTTCGGTCAGGGGGTCCCGGATGGAATGCGGAGACGAGGGTTACTCTGAGCGCAGCTCCGATTAGGGCAACGCGTAAGCCCTCCGCGCCATGTGGGATGTGGCAGAACGGTGTTCGTGAACGTGTGCGAGTGCTGAGGAAACCAAGCTGCTCCAGAAGAGAGGGCAGTGCGTTTCCCTACGCTCGGCGTGCACAGAGGGGCTCGAAGGGGCTACGGGCCTGGATGGTGCGTAGCAGACCCAGGTGCGCCTGGGGTTACTCAGTGTTCCTGCCGGGAACAGGGCGCCCCGGCTAGCCTCCCAGGTGTCCAGAAAGCTGTGCTGCCGTTCAAGGTATGCAGAGCAGAGGCCACCGCCTCCTGGAAACTGCAGCACGCCTCCGCTTCTGCACGGCAAACCAGGGCCTTACTTCCAGGCATGGCTTCATGCTGGGTGTGCCGGGAGCCACACAGCACGCTAAGATGCTGACTTTCTCCTCGAGCAGGGTGACTTCAGGCACGAGGGCGGGCCTCGCAGTGTTGCAAGCACAGCGTTCTCTCATGGCAGCTCACACAAGGGCCATGACAGGGTCTTCCTGGGCACTTCGCACCCACCAGCCACGTTGTCCCGAAGGGCGTTCGAGGGCTCTGGAGACGTAGCGCTCCTCAAGGAACGCGCAGTGTGTGGTTGCCCAGCACTCGGCACGCACGGGGGTCCTCCGAGGGAATCAACCAATGGACCTCGACGTTGCTCAGCCGGCCCACAGGTGTCTGGAGGCACTCAGGGACCTTGGAGGGAAAATGCTGCACGCCCGTGGGGCCTAGGAGTCCCCGGGCGTGTACTGCCTTGAGAGCAAAGCGACTAAGAACTCCCGGAAAGAGCCGCATGCCTCCCTTTCTGCGCGGCTACTCAGGGCCTAACCTGGAGGCCAGCTCTCACGTTGAGGTTCCCTTTGGCTCTAGAGCCTGCCGTGCGGACGGCCACCGCGGCCGCGGAAGCCCCTGGTTTAGAGAGTGCAAACTCATAATTTTCCCCGAAGCACTCTTCCAGGGCTCACTGGCCCGTCGGGAGCCGGGAATGTCAGGGAGCGTCAAGGCAGGCATGAAGGCCGCCCTCCAAATGGGAAAGCAGGGCTAGTTCCAGCAGGCCCCCGGGTTCATGGGCACACTCAGCGTACATCCCCGTGGTTTCTGGCGAGTCCCGGGAGACACCGGTCACCCTGCGTTTCCTTCCCCGAGTCAACTGATCGAAGGAGGGAGTCCCGCATCCAGCGAACTGTCTCAACCAAGGAAGGCCGTAGCTGCTCCTCTGGGCCTGGGGCTGCCTGCAGTGCCAAAGAAGGAACAGGACTTGAATTGCAGTAAGAACCCAAGCCGCCGTCCTCTAGGAGGCACGGTGCCTTCGGTCAGGGGGTCCCGGATGGAATGCGGAGACGAGGGTTACTCTGAGCGCAGCTCCGATTAGGGCAACGCGTAAGCCCTCCGCGCCATGTGGGATGTGGCAGAACGGTGTTCGTGAACGTGTGCGAGTGCTGAGGAAACCAAGCTGCTCCAGAAGAGAGGGCAGTGCGTTTCCCTACGCTCGGCGTGCACAGAGGGGCTCGAAGGGGCTACGGGCCTGGATGGTGCGTAGCAGACCCAGGTGCGCCTGGGGTTACTCAGTGTTCCTGCCGGGAACAGGGCGCCCCGGCTAGCCTCCCAGGTGTCCAGAAAGCTGTGCTGCCGTTCAAGGTATGCAGAGCAGAGGCCACCGCCTCCTGGAAACTGCAGCACGCCTCCGCTTCTGCACGGCAAACCAGGGCCTTACTTCCAGGCATGGCTTCGTGCTGGGTGTGCCGGGAGCCACACAGCACGCTAAGATGCTGACTTTCTCCTCGAGCAGGGTGACTTCAGGCACGAGGGCGGGCCTCGCAGTGTTGCAAGCACAGCGTTCTCTCATGGCAGCTCACACAAGGGCCATGACAGGGTCTTCCTGGGCACTTCGCACCCACCAGCCACGTTGTCCCGAAGGGCGTTCGAGGGCTCTGGAGACGTAGCGCTCCTCAAGGAACGCGCGGTGTGTGGTTGCCCAGCACTCGGCACGCACGGGGGTCCTCCGAGGGAATCAACCAATGGACCTCGACGTTGCTCAGCCGGCCCACAGGTGTCTGGAGGCACTCAGGGACCTTGGAGGGAAAATGCTGCACGCCCGTGGGGCCTAGGAGTCCCCGGGCGTGTACTGCCTTGAGAGCAAAGCGACTAAGAACTCCCGGAAAGAGCCGCATGCCTCCCTTTCTGCGCGGCTACTCAGGGCCTAACCTGGAGGCCAGCTCTCACGTTGAGGTTCCCTTTGGCTCTAGAGCCTGCCGTGCGGACGGCCACCGCGGCCGCGGAAGCCCCTGGTTTAGAGAGCGCAAACTCATAATTTTCCCCGAAGCACTCTTCCAGGGCTCACTGGCCCGTCGGGAGCCGGGAATGTCAGGGAGCGTCAAGGCAGGCATGAAGGCCGCCCTCCAAATGGGAAAGCAGGGCTAGTTCCAGCAGGCCCCCGGGTTCATGGGCACACTCAGCGTACATCCCCGTGGTTTCTGGCGAGTCCCGGGAGACACCGGTCACCCTGCGTTTCCTTCCCCGAGTCAACTGATCGAAGGAGGGAGTCCCGCATCCAGCGAACTGTCTCAACCAAGGAAGGCCGTAGCTGCTCCTCTGGGCCTGGGGCTGCCTGCAGTGCCAAAGAAGGAACAGGACTTGAATTGCAGTAAGAACCCAAGCCGCCGTCCTCTAGGAGGCACGGTGCCTTCGGTCAGGGGGTCCCGGATGGAATGCGGAGACGAGGGTTACTCTGAGCGCAGCTCCGATTAGGGCAACGCGTAAGCCCTCCGCGCCATGTGGGATGTGGCAGAACGGTGTTCGTGAACGTGTGCGAGTGCTGAGGAAACCAAGCTGCTCCAGAAGAGAGGGCAGTGCGTTTCCCTACGCTCGGCGTGCACAGAGGGGCTCGAAGGGGCTACGGGCCTGGATGGTGCGTAGCAGACCCAGGTGCGCCTGGGGTTACTCAGTGTTCCTGCCGGGAACAGGGCGCCCCGGCTAGCCTCCCAGGTGTCCAGAAAGCTGTGCTGCCGTTCAAGGTATGCAGAGCAGAGGCCACCGCCTCCTGGAAACTGCAGCACGCCTCCGCTTCTGCACGGCAAACCAGGGCCTTACTTCCAGGCATGGCTTCGTGCTGGGTGTGCCGGGAGCCACACAGCACGCTAAGATGCTGACTTTCTCCTCGAGCAGGGTGACTTCAGGCACGAGGGCGGGCCTCGCAGTGTTGCAAGCACAGCGTTCTCTCATGGCAGCTCACACAAGGGCCATGACAGGGTCTTCCTGGGCACTTCGCACCCACCAGCCACGTTGTCCCGAAGGGCGTTCGAGGGCTCTGGAGACGTAGCGCTCCTCAAGGAACGCGCAGTGTGTGGTTGCCCAGCACTCGGCACGCACGGGGGTCCTCCGAGGGAATCAACCAATGGACCTCGACGTTGCTCAGCCGGCCCACAGGTGTCTGGAGGCACTCAGGGACCTTGGAGGGAAAATGCTGCACGCCCGTGGGGCCTAGGAGTCCCCGGGCGTGTACTGCCTTGAGAGCAAAGCGACTAAGAACTCCCGGAAAGAGCCGCATGCCTCCCTTTCTGCGCGGCTACTCAGGGCCTAACCTGGAGGCCAGCTCTCACGTTGAGGTTCCCTTTGGCTCTAGAGCCTGCCGTGCGGACGGCCACCGCGGCCGCGGAAGCCCCTGGTTTAGAGAGCGCAAACTCATAATTTTCCCCGAAGCACTCTTCCAGGGCTCACTGGCCCGTCGGGAGCCGGGAATGTCAGGGAGCGTCAAGGCAGGCATGAAGGCCGCCCTCCAAATGGGAAAGCAGGGCTAGTTCCAGCAGGCCCCCGGGTTCATGGGCACACTCAGCGTACATCCCCGTGGTTTCTGGCGAGTCCCGGGAGACACCGGTCACCCTGCCTTTCCTTCCCCGAGTCAACTGATCGAAGGAGGGAGTCCCGCATCCAGCGAACTGTCTCAACCAAGGAAGGCCGTAGCTGCTCCTCTGGGCCTGGGGCTGCCTGCAGTGCCAAAGAAGGAACAGGACTTGAATTGCAGTAAGAACCCAAGCCGCCGTCCTCTAGGAGGCACGGTGCCTTCGGTCAGGGGGTCCCGGATGGAATGCGGAGACGAGGGTTACTCTGAGCGCAGCTCCGATTAGGGCAACGCGTAAGCCCTCCGCGCCATGTGGGATGTGGCAGAACGGTGTTCGTGAACGTGTGCGAGTGCTGAGGAAACCAAGCTGCTCCAGAAGAGAGGGCAGTGCGTTTCCCTACGCTCGGCGTGCACAGAGGGGCTCGAAGGGGCTACGGGCCTGGATGGTGCGTAGCAGACCCAGGTGCGCCTGGGGTTACTCAGTGTTCCTGCCGGGAACAGGGCGCCCCGGCTAGCCTCCCAGGTGTCCAGAAAGCTGTGCTGCCGTTCAAGGTATGCAGAGCAGAGGCCACCGCCTCCTGGAAACTGCAGCACGCCTCCGCTTCTGCACGGCAAACCAGGGCCTTACTTCCAGGCATGGCTTCATGCTGGGTGTGCCGGGAGCCACACAGCACGCTAAGATGCTGACTTTCTCCTCGAGCAGGGTGACTTCAGGCACGAGGGCGGGCCTCGCAGTGTTGCAAGCACAGCGTTCTCTCATGGCAGCTCACACAAGGGCCATGACAGGGTCTTCCTGGGCACTTCGCACCCACCAGCCACGTTGTCCCGAAGGGCGTTCGAGGGCTCTGGAGACGTAGCGCTCCTCAAGGAACGCGCAGTGTGTGGTTGCCCAGCACTCGGCACGCACGGGGGTCCTCCGAGGGAATCAACCAATGGACCTCGACGTTGCTCAGCCGGCCCACAGGTGTCTGGAGGCACTCAGGGACCTTGGAGGGAAAATGCTGCACGCCCGTGGGGCCTAGGAGTCCCCGGGCGTGTACTGCCTTGAGAGCAAAGCGACTAAGAACTCCCGGAAAGAGCCGCATGCCTCCCTTTCTGCGCGGCTACTCAGGGCCTAACCTGGAGGCCAGCTCTCACGTTGAGGTTCCCTTTGGCTCTAGAGCCTGCCGTGCGGACGGCCACCGCGGCCGCGGAAGCCCCTGGTTTAGAGAGCGCAAACTCATAATTTTCCCCGAAGCACTCTTCCAGGGCTCACTGGCCCGTCGGGAGCCGGGAATGTCAGGGAGCGTCAAGGCAGGCATGAAGGCCGCCCTCCAAATGGGAAAGCAGGGCTAGTTCCAGCAGGCCCCCGGGTTCATGGGCACACTCAGCGTACATCCCCGTGGTTTCTGGCGAGTCCCGGGAGACACCGGTCACCCTGCGTTTCCTTCCCCGAGTCAACTGATCGAAGGAGGGAGTCCCGCATCCAGCGAACTGTCTCAACCAAGGAAGGCCGTAGCTGCTCCTCTGGGCCTGGGGCTGCCTGCAGTGCCAAAGAAGGAACAGGACTTGAATTGCAGTAAGAACCCAAGCCGCCGTCCTCTAGGAGGCACGGTGCCTTCGGTCAGGGGGTCCCGGATGGAATGCGGAGACGAGGGTTACTCTGAGCGCAGCTCCGATTAGGGCAACGCGTAAGCCCTCCGCGCCATGTGGGATGTGGCAGAACGGTGTTCGTGAACGTGTGCGAGTGCTGAGGAAACCAAGCTGCTCCAGAAGAGAGGGCAGTGCGTTTCCCTACGCTCGGCGTGCACAGAGGGGCTCGAAGGGGCTACGGGCCTGGATGGTGCGTAGCAGACCCAGGTGCGCCTGGGGTTACTCAGTGTTCCTGCCGGGAACAGGGCGCCCCGGCTAGCCTCCCAGGTGTCCAGAAAGCTGTGCTGCCGTTCAAGGTATGCAGAGCAGAGGCCACCGCCTCCTGGAAACTGCAGCACGCCTCCGCTTCTGCACGGCAAACCAGGGCCTTACTTCCAGGCATGGCTTCATGCTGGGTGTGCCGGGAGCCACACAGCACGCTAAGATGCTGACTTTCTCCTCGAGCAGGGTGACTTCAGGCACGAGGGCGGGCCTCGCAGTGTTGCAAGCACAGCGTTCTCTCATGGCAGCTCACACAAGGGCCATGACAGGGTCTTCCTGGGCACTTCGCACCCACCAGCCACGTTGTCCCGAAGGGCGTTCGAGGGCTCTGGAGACGTAGCGCTCCTCAAGGAACGCGCAGTGTGTGGTTGCCCAGCACTCGGCACGCACGGGGGTCCTCCGAGGGAATCAACCAATGGACCTCGACGTTGCTCAGCCGGCCCACAGGTGTCTGGAGGCACTCAGGGACCTTGGAGGGAAAATGCTGCACGCCCGTGGGGCCTAGGAGTCCCCGGGCGTGTACTGCCTTGAGAGCAAAGCGACTAAGAACTCCCGGAAAGAGCCGCATGCCTCCCTTTCTGCGCGGCTACTCAGGGCCTAACCTGGAGGCCAGCTCTCACGTTGAGGTTCCCTTTGGCTCTAGAGCCTGCCGTGCGGACGGCCACCGCGGCCGCGGAAGCCCCTGGTTTAGAGAGCGCAAACTCATAATTTTCCCCGAAGCACTCTTCCAGGGCTCACTGGCCCGTCGGGAGCCGGGAATGTCAGGGAGCGTCAAGGCAGGCATGAAGGCCGCCCTCCAAATGGGAAAGCAGGGCTAGTTCCAGCAGGCCCCCGGGTTCATGGGCACACTCAGCGTACATCCCTGTGGTTTCTGGCGAGTCCCGGGAGACACCGGTCACCCTGCCTTTCCTTCCCCGAGTCAACTGATCGAAGGAGGGAGTCCCGCATCCAGCGAACTGTCTCAACCAAGGAAGGCCGTAGCTGCTCCTCTGGGCCTGGGGCTGCCTGCAGTGCCAAAGAAGGAACAGGACTTGAATTGCAGTAAGAACCCAAGCCGCCGTCCTCTAGGAGGCACGGTGCCTTCGGTCAGGGGGTCCCGGATGGAATGCGGAGACGAGGGTTACTCTGAGCGCAGCTCCGATTAGGGCAACGCGTAAGCCCTCCGCGCCATGTGGGATGTGGCAGAACGGTGTTCGTGAACGTGTGCGAGTGCTGAGGAAACCAAGCTGCTCCAGAAGAGAGGGCAGTGCGTTTCCCTACGCTCGGCGTGCACAGAGGGGCTCGAAGGGGCTACGGGCCTGGATGGTGCGTAGCAGACCCAGGTGCGCCTGGGGTTACTCAGGGTTCCTGCCGGGAACAGGGCGCCCCGGCTAGCCTCCCAGGTGTCCAGAAAGCTGTGCTGCCGTTCAAGGTATGCAGAGCAGAGGCCACCGCCTCCTGGAAACTGCAGCACGCCTCCGCTTCTGCACGGCAAACCAGGGCCTTACTTCCAGGCATGGCTTCATGCTGGGTGTGCCGGGAGCCACACAGCACGCTAAGATGCTGACTTTCTCCTCGAGCAGGGTGACTTCAGGCACGAGGGCGGGCCTCGCAGTGTTGCAAGCACAGCGTTCTCTCATGGCAGCTCACACAAGGGCCATGACAGGGTCTTCCTGGGCACTTCGCACCCACCAGCCACGTTGTCCCGAAGGGCGTTCGAGGGCTCTGGAGACGTAGCGCTCCTCAAGGAACGCGCAGTGTGTGGTTGCCCAGCACTCGGCACGCACGGGGGTCCTCCGAGGGAATCAACCAATGGACCTCGACGTTGCTCAGCCGGCCCACAGGTGTCTGGAGGCACTCAGGGACCTTGGAGGGAAAATGCTGCACGCCCGTGGGGCCTAGGAGTCCCCGGGCGTGTACTGCCTTGAGAGCAAAGCGACTAAGAACTCCCGGAAAGAGCCGCATGCCTCCCTTTCTGCGCGGCTACTCAGGGCCTAACCTGGAGGCCAGCTCTCACGTTGAGGTTCCCTTTGGCTCTAGAGCCTGCCGTGCGGACGGCCACCGCGGCCGCGGAAGCCCCTGGTTTAGAGAGCGCAAACTCATAATTTTCCCCGAAGCACTCTTCCAGGGCTCACCGGCCCGTCGGGAGCCGGGAATGTCAGGGAGCGTCAAGGCAGGCATGAAGGCCGCCCTCCAAATGGGAAAGCAGGGCTAGTTCCAGCAGGCCCCCGGGTTCATGGGCACACTCAGCGTACATCCCTGTGGTTTCTGGCGAGTCCCGGGAGACACCGGTCACCCTGCGTTTCCTTCCCCGAGTCAACTGCTCGAAGGAGGGAGTCCCGCATCCAGCGAACTGTCTCAACCAAGGAAGGCCGTAGCTGCTCCTCTGGGCCTGGGGCTGCCTGCAGTGCCAAAGAAGGAACAGGACTTGAATTGCAGTAAGAACCCAAGCCGCCGTCCTCTAGGAGGCACGGTGCCTTCGGTCAGGGGGTCCCGGATGGAATGCGGAGACGAGGGTTACTCTGAGCGCAGCTCCGATTAGGGCAACGCGTAAGCCCTCCGCGCCATGTGGGATGTGGCAGAACGGTGTTCGTGAACGTGTGCGAGTGCTGAGGAAACCAAGCTGCTCCAGAAGAGAGGGCAGTGCGTTTCCCTACGCTCGGCGTGCACAGAGGGGCTCTAAGGGGCTACGGGCCTGGATGGTGCGTAGCAGACCCAGGTGCGCCTGGGGTTACTCAGTGTTCCTGCCGGGAACAGGGCGCCCCGGCTAGCCTCCCAGGTGTCCAGAAAGCTGTGCTGCCGTTCAAGGTATGCAGAGCAGAGGCCACCGCCTCCTGGAAACTGCAGCACGCCTCCGCTTCTGCACGGCAAACCAGGGCCTTACTTCCAGGCATGGCTTCATGCTGGGTGTGCCGGGAGCCACACAGCACGCTAAGATGCTGACTTTCTCCTCGAGCAGGGTGACTTCAGGCACGAGGGCGGGCCTCGCAGTGTTGCAAGCACAGCGTTCTCTCACGGCAGCTCACACAAGGGCCATGACAGGGTCTTCCTGGGCACTTCGCACCCACCAGCCACGTTGTCCCGAAGGGCGTTCGAGGGCTCTGGAGACGTAGCGCTCCTCAAGGAACGCGCAGTGTGTGGTTGCCCAGCACTCGGCACGCACGGGGGTCCTCCGAGGGAATCAACCAATGGACCTCGACGTTGCTCAGCCGGCCCACAGGTGTCTGGAGGCACTCAGGGACCTTGGAGGGAAAATGCTGCACGCCCGTGGGGCCTAGGAGTCCCCGGGCGTGTACTGCCTTGAGAGCAAAGCGACTAAGAACTCCCGGAAAGAGCCGCATGCCTCCCTTTCTGCGCGGCTACTCAGGGCCTAACCTGGAGGCCAGCTCTCACGTTGAGGTTCCCTTTGGCTCTAGAGCCTGCCGTGCGGACGGCCACCGCGGCCGCGGAAGCCCCTGGTTTAGAGAGCGCAAACTCATAATTTTCCCCGAAGCACTCTTCCAGGGCTCACCGGCCCGTCGGGAGCCGGGAATGTCAGGGAGCGTCAAGGCAGGCATGAAGGCCGCCCTCCAAATGGGAAAGCAGGGCTAGTTCCAGCAGGCCCCCGGGTTCATGGGCACACTCAGCGTACATCCCTGTGGTTTCTGGCGAGTCCCGGGAGACACCGGTCACCCTGCGTTTCCTTCCCCGAGTCAACTGCTCGAAGGAGGGAGTCCCGCATCCAGCGAACTGTCTCAACCAAGGAAGGCCGTAGCTGCTCCTCTGGGCCTGGGGCTGCCTGCAGTGCCAAAGAAGGAACAGGACTTGAATTGCAGTAAGAACCCAAGCCGCCGTCCTCTAGGAGGCACGGTGCCTTCGGTCAGGGGGTCCCGGATGGAATGCGGAGACGAGGGTTACTCTGAGCGCAGCTCCGATTAGGGCAACGCGTAAGCCCTCCGCGCCATGTGGGATGTGGCAGAACGGTGTTCGTGAACGTGTGCGAGTGCTGAGGAAACCAAGCTGCTCCAGAAGAGAGGGCAGTGCGTTTCCCTACGCTCGGCGTGCACAGAGGGGCTCGAAGGGGCTACGGGCCTGGATGGTGCGTAGCAGACCCAGGTGCGCCTGGGGTTACTCAGTGTTCCTGCCGGGAACAGGGCGCCCCGGCTAGCCTCCCAGGTGTCCAGAAAGCTGTGCTGCCGTTCAAGGTATGCAGAGCAGAGGCCACCGCCTCCTGGAAACTGCAGCACGCCTCCGCTTCTGCACGGCAAACCAGGGCCTTACTTCCAGGCATGGCTTCATGCTGGGTGTGCCGGGAGCCACACAGCACGCTAAGATGCTGACTTTCTCCTCGAGCAGGGTGACTTCAGGCACGAGGGCGGGCCTCGCAGTGTTGCAAGCACAGCGTTCTCTCACGGCAGCTCACACAAGGGCCATGACAGGGTCTTCCTGGGCACTTCGCACCCACCAGCCACGTTGTCCCGAAGGGCGTTCGAGGGCTCTGGAGACGTAGCGCTCCTCAAGGAACGCGCAGTGTGTGGTTGCCCAGCACTCGGCACGCACGGGGGTCCTCCGAGGGAATCAACCAATGGACCTCGACGTTGCTCAGCCGGCCCACAGGTGTCTGGAGGCACTCAGGGACCTTGGAGGGAAAATGCTGCACGCCCGTGGGGCCTAGGAGTCCCCGGGCGTGTACTGCCTTGAGAGCAAAGCGACTAAGAACTCCCGGAAAGAGCCGCATGCCTCCCTTTCTGCGCGGCTACTCAGGGCCTAACCTGGAGGCCAGCTCTCACGTTGAGGTTCCCTTTGGCTCTAGAGCCTGCCGTGCGGACGGCCACCGCGGCCGCGGAAGCCCCTGGTTTAGAGAGCGCAAACTCATAATTTTCCCCGAAGCACTCTTCCAGGGCTCACCGGCCCGTCGGGAGCCGGGAATGTCAGGGAGCGTCAAGGCAGGCATGAAGGCCGCCCTCCAAATGGGAAAGCAGGGCTAGTTCCAGCAGGCCCCCGGGTTCATGGGCACACTCAGCGTACATCCCTGTGGTTTCTGGCGAGTCCCGGGAGACACCGGTCACCCTGCGTTTCCTTCCCCGAGTCAACTGCTCGAAGGAGGGAGTCCCGCATCCAGCGAACTGTCTCAACCAAGGAAGGCCGTAGCTGCTCCTCTGGGCCTGGGGCTGCCTGCAGTGCCAAAGAAGGAACAGGACTTGAATTGCAGTAAGAACCCAAGCCGCCGTCCTCTAGGAGGCACGGTGCCTTCGGTCAGGGGGTCCCGGATGGAATGCGGAGACGAGGGTTACTCTGAGCGCAGCTCCGATTAGGGCAACGCGTAAGCCCTCCGCGCCATGTGGGATGTGGCAGAACGGTGTTCGTGAACGTGTGCGAGTGCTGAGGAAACCAAGCTGCTCCAGAAGAGAGGGCAGTGCGTTTCCCTACGCTCGGCGTGCACAGAGGGGCTCTAAGGGGCTACGGGCCTGGATGGTGCGTAGCAGACCCAGGTGCGCCTGGGGTTACTCAGTGTTCCTGCCGGGAACAGGGCGCCCCGGCTAGCCTCCCAGGTGTCCAGAAAGCTGTGCTGCCGTTCAAGGTATGCAGAGCAGAGGCCACCGCCTCCTGGAAACTGCAGCACGCCTCCGCTTCTGCACGGCAAACCAGGGCCTTACTTCCAGGCATGGCTTCATGCTGGGTGTGCCGGGAGCCACACAGCACGCTAAGATGCTGACTTTCTCCTCGAGCAGGGTGACTTCAGGCACGAGGGCGGGCCTCGCAGTGTTGCAAGCACAGCGTTCTCTCACGGCAGCTCACACAAGGGCCATGACAGGGTCTTCCTGGGCACTTCGCACCCACCAGCCACGTTGTCCCGAAGGGCGTTCGAGGGCTCTGGAGACGTAGCGCTCCTCAAGGAACGCGCAGTGTGTGGTTGCCCAGCACTCGGCACGCACGGGGGTCCTCCGAGGGAATCAACCAATGGACCTCGACGTTGCTCAGCCGGCCCACAGGTGTCTGGAGGCACTCAGGGACCTTGGAGGGAAAATGCTGCACGCCCGTGGGGCCTAGGAGTCCCCGGGCGTGTGCTGCCTTGAGAGCAAAGCGACTAAGAACTCCCGGAAAGAGCCGCATGCCTCCCTTTCTGCGCGGCTACTCAGGGCCTAACCTGGAGGCCAGCTCTCACGTTGAGGTTCCCTTTGGCTCTAGAGCCTGCCGTGCGGACGGCCACCGCGGCCGCGGAAGCCCCTGGTTTAGAGAGCGCAAACTCATAATTTTCCCCGAAGCACTCTTCCAGGGCTCACCGGCCCGTCGGGAGCCGGGAATGTCAGGGAGCGTCAAGGCAGGCATGAAGGCCGCCCTCCAAATGGGAAAGCAGGGCTAGTTCCAGCAGGCCCCCGGGTTCATGGGCACACTCAGCGTACATCCCCGTGGTTTCTGGCGAGTCCCGGGAGACACCGGTCACCCTGCCTTTCCTTCCCCGAGTCAACTGATCGAAGGAGGGAGTCCCGCATCCAGCGAACTGTCTCAACCAAGGAAGGCCGTAGCTGCTCCTCTGGGCCTGGGGCTGCCTGCAGTGCCAAAGAAGGAACAGGACTTGAATTGCAGTAAGAACCCAAGCCGCCGTCCTCTAGGAGGCACGGTGCCTTCGGTCAGGGGGTCCCGGATGGAATGCGGAGACGAGGGTTACTCTGAGCGCAGCTCCGATTAGGGCAACGCGTAAGCCCTCCGCGCCATGTGGGATGTGGCAGAACGGTGTTCGTGAACGTGTGCGAGTGCTGAGGAAACCAAGCTGCTCCAGAAGAGAGGGCAGTGCGTTTCCCTACGCTCGGCGTGCACAGAGGGGCTCGAAGGGGCTACGGGCCTGGATGGTGCGTAGCAGACCCAGGTGCGCCTGGGGTTACTCAGTGTTCCTGCCGGGAACAGGGCGCCCCGGCTAGCCTCCCAGGTGTCCAGAAAGCTGTGCTGCCGTTCAAGGTATGCAGAGCAGAGGCCACCGCCTCCTGGAAACTGCAGCACGCCTCCGCTTCTGCACGGCAAACCAGGGCCTTACTTCCAGGCATGGCTTCATGCTGGGTGTGCCGGGAGCCACACAGCACGCTAAGATGCTGACTTTCTCCTCGAGCAGGGTGACTTCAGGCACGAGGGCGGGCCTCGCAGTGTTGCAAGCACAGCGTTCTCTCATGGCAGCTCACACAAGGGCCATGACAGGGTCTTCCTGGGCACTTCGCACCCACCAGCCACGTTGTCCCGAAGGGCGTTCGAGGGCTCTGGAGACGTAGCGCTCCTCAAGGAACGCGCAGTGTGTGGTTGCCCAGCACTCGGCACGCACGGGGGTCCTCCGAGGGAATCAACCAATGGACCTCGACGTTGCTCAGCCGGCCCACAGGTGTCTGGAGGCACTCAGGGACCTTGGAGGGAAAATGCTGCACGCCCGTGGGGCCTAGGAGTCCCCGGGCGTGTACTGCCTTGAGAGCAAAGCGACTAAGAACTCCCGGAAAGAGCCGCATGCCTCCCTTTCTGCGCGGCTACTCAGGGCCTAACCTGGAGGCCAGCTCTCACGTTGAGGTTCCCTTTGGCTCTAGAGCCTGCCGTGCGGACGGCCACCGCGGCCGCGGAAGCCCCTGGTTTAGAGAGCGCAAACTCATAATTTTCCCCGAAGCACTCTTCCAGGGCTCACTGGCCCGTCGGGAGCCGGGAATGTCAGGGAGCGTCAAGGCAGGCATGAAGGCCGCCCTCCAAATGGGAAAGCAGGGCTAGTTCCAGCAGGCCCCCGGGTTCATGGGCACACTCAGCGTACATCCCCGTGGTTTCTGGCGAGTCCCGGGAGACACCGGTCACCCTGCGTTTCCTTCCCCGAGTCAACTGATCGAAGGAGGGAGTCCCGCATCCAGCGAACTGTCTCAACCAAGGAAGGCCGTAGCTGCTCCTCTGGGCCTGGGGCTGCCTGCAGTGCCAAAGAAGGAACAGGACTTGAATTGCAGTAAGAACCCAAGCCGCCGTCCTCTAGGAGGCACGGTGCCTTCGGTCAGGGGGTCCCGGATGGAATGCGGAGACGAGGGTTACTCTGAGCGCAGCTCCGATTAGGGCAACGCGTAAGCCCTCCGCGCCATGTGGGATGTGGCAGAACGGTGTTCGTGAACGTGTGCGAGTGCTGAGGAAACCAAGCTGCTCCAGAAGAGAGGGCAGTGCGTTTCCCTACGCTCGGCGTGCACAGAGGGGCTCGAAGGGGCTACGGGCCTGGATGGTGCGTAGCAGACCCAGGTGCGCCTGGGGTTACTCAGTGTTCCTGCCGGGAACAGGGCGCCCCGGCTAGCCTCCCAGGTGTCCAGAAAGCTGTGCTGCCGTTCAAGGTATGCAGAGCAGAGGCCACCGCCTCCTGGAAACTGCAGCACGCCTCCGCTTCTGCACGGCAAACCAGGGCCTTACTTCCAGGCATGGCTTCATGCTGGGTGTGCCGGGAGCCACACAGCACGCTAAGATGCTGACTTTCTCCTCGAGCAGGGTGACTTCAGGCACGAGGGCGGGCCTCGCAGTGTTGCAAGCACAGCGTTCTCTCATGGCAGCTCACACAAGGGCCATGACAGGGTCTTCCTGGGCACTTCGCACCCACCAGCCACGTTGTCCCGAAGGGCGTTCGAGGGCTCTGGAGACGTAGCGCTCCTCAAGGAACGCGCAGTGTGTGGTTGCCCAGCACTCGGCACGCACGGGGGTCCTCCGAGGGAATCAACCAATGGACCTCGACGTTGCTCAGCCGGCCCACAGGTGTCTGGAGGCACTCAGGGACCTTGGAGGGAAAATGCTGCACGCCCGTGGGGCCTAGGAGTCCCCGGGCGTGTACTGCCTTGAGAGCAAAGCGACTAAGAACTCCCGGAAAGAGCCGCATGCCTCCCTTTCTGCGCGGCTACTCAGGGCCTAACCTGGAGGCCAGCTCTCACGTTGAGGTTCCCTTTGGCTCTAGAGCCTGCCGTGCGGACGGCCACCGCGGCCGCGGAAGCCCCTGGTTTAGAGAGCGCAAACTCATAATTTTCCCCGAAGCACTCTTCCAGGGCTCACTGGCCCGTCGGGAGCCGGGAATGTCAGGGAGCGTCAAGGCAGGCATGAAGGCCGCCCTCCAAATGGGAAAGCAGGGCTAGTTCCAGCAGGCCCCCGGGTTCATGGGCACACTCAGCGTACATCCCTGTGGTTTCTGGCGAGTCCCGGGAGACACCGGTCACCCTGCCTTTCCTTCCCCGAGTCAACTGATCGAAGGAGGGAGTCCCGCATCCAGCGAACTGTCTCAACCAAGGAAGGCCGTAGCTGCTCCTCTGGGCCTGGGGCTGCCTGCAGTGCCAAAGAAGGAACAGGACTTGAATTGCAGTAAGAACCCAAGCCGCCGTCCTCTAGGAGGCACGGTGCCTTCGGTCAGGGGGTCCCGGATGGAATGCGGAGACGAGGGTTACTCTGAGCGCAGCTCCGATTAGGGCAACGCGTAAGCCCTCCGCGCCATGTGGGATGTGGCAGAACGGTGTTCGTGAACGTGTGCGAGTGCTGAGGAAACCAAGCTGCTCCAGAAGAGAGGGCAGTGCGTTTCCCTACGCTCGGCGTGCACAGAGGGGCTCGAAGGGGCTACGGGCCTGGATGGTGCGTAGCAGACCCAGGTGCGCCTGGGGTTACTCAGGGTTCCTGCCGGGAACAGGGCGCCCCGGCTAGCCTCCCAGGTGTCCAGAAAGCTGTGCTGCCGTTCAAGGTATGCAGAGCAGAGGCCACCGCCTCCTGGAAACTGCAGCACGCCTCCGCTTCTGCACGGCAAACCAGGGCCTTACTTCCAGGCATGGCTTCATGCTGGGTGTGCCGGGAGCCACACAGCACGCTAAGATGCTGACTTTCTCCTCGAGCAGGGTGACTTCAGGCACGAGGGCGGGCCTCGCAGTGTTGCAAGCACAGCGTTCTCTCATGGCAGCTCACACAAGGGCCATGACAGGGTCTTCCTGGGCACTTCGCACCCACCAGCCACGTTGTCCCGAAGGGCGTTCGAGGGCTCTGGAGACGTAGCGCTCCTCAAGGAACGCGCAGTGTGTGGTTGCCCAGCACTCGGCACGCACGGGGGTCCTCCGAGGGAATCAACCAATGGACCTCGACGTTGCTCAGCCGGCCCACAGGTGTCTGGAGGCACTCAGGGACCTTGGAGGGAAAATGCTGCACGCCCGTGGGGCCTAGGAGTCCCCGGGCGTGTACTGCCTTGAGAGCAAAGCGACTAAGAACTCCCGGAAAGAGCCGCATGCCTCCCTTTCTGCGCGGCTACTCAGGGCCTAACCTGGAGGCCAGCTCTCACGTTGAGGTTCCCTTTGGCTCTAGAGCCTGCCGTGCGGACGGCCACCGCGGCCGCGGAAGCCCCTGGTTTAGAGAGCGCAAACTCATAATTTTCCCCGAAGCACTCTTCCAGGGCTCACTGGCCCGTCGGGAGCCGGGAATGTCAGGGAGCGTCAAGGCAGGCATGAAGGCCGCCCTCCAAATGGGAAAGCAGGGCTAGTTCCAGCAGGCCCCCGGGTTCATGGGCACACTCAGCGTACATCCCCGTGGTTTCTGGCGAGTCCCGGGAGACACCGGTCACCCTGCGTTTCCTTCCCCGAGTCAACTGATCGAAGGAGGGAGTCCCGCATCCAGCGAACTGTCTCAACCAAGGAAGGCCGTAGCTGCTCCTCTGGGCCTGGGGCTGCCTGCAGTGCCAAAGAAGGAACAGGACTTGAATTGCAGTAAGAACCCAAGCCGCCGTCCTCTAGGAGGCACGGTGCCTTCGGTCAGGGGGTCCCGGATGGAATGCGGAGACGAGGGTTACTCTGAGCGCAGCTCCGATTAGGGCAACGCGTAAGCCCTCCGCGCCATGTGGGATGTGGCAGAACGGTGTTCGTGAACGTGTGCGAGTGCTGAGGAAACCAAGCTGCTCCAGAAGAGAGGGCAGTGCGTTTCCCTACGCTCGGCGTGCACAGAGGGGCTCGAAGGGGCTACGGGCCTGGATGGTGCGTAGCAGACCCAGGTGCGCCTGGGGTTACTCAGGGTTCCTGCCGGGAACAGGGCGCCCCGGCTAGCCTCCCAGGTGTCCAGAAAGCTGTGCTGCCGTTCAAGGTATGCAGAGCAGAGGCCACCGCCTCCTGGAAACTGCAGCACGCCTCCGCTTCTGCACGGCAAACCAGGGCCTTACTTCCAGGCACGGCTTCATGCTGGGTGTGCCGGGAGCCACACAGCACGCTAAGATGCTGACTTTCTCCTCGAGCAGGGTGACTTCATGCCGGGAGCCATATAGGAAGTGCCTTTGAGTCTCAGCACGGACGAGACCCATAGTGCCAAGCAAAGCTGGTACTGTCAGGTACAAATAAGGAGAAGCAAAGCTCTCCTCTGTGTGGTTCCCTTGTTCTCCTCTACTCTTGCTTAAGGTGATTTTTATGGGATTGCTATTAGTATTGGGATATATTATTCATAGTTTGGTGGAGGGTTTAGGAAAAGACCCTGATTTAGGGTAAAACTAAAAAAGATTATGATTACCCCGGCTCCCTTAAAGACTACACCTGAAATCCCCATTCCCAGGTCAGGGCATTGGGTTCAGGGAAATATATAGGAACATTTGTGTGGTAAAAGCTTACTTTAGAAGACAAAATGAGTTATGGCCCTCCGGGGGAGCTAGAGATATGTTAAAAAACACTTGGGTATGGTGGTGGGAAAGTTTTATGTTATAATGGGGTAGAAGCAAATTAGATAGAGTAGGCTATTTGGCAACCTTTAATAAGTTTAATTGTTTTTTGTATAGAAATAGATATAAAGCACAGATTATATTTTGTAAGTATTTTACAAAGGAACTTGGTGATCAAAGGTACAACGCCCTCCCTTGAGAGTTGTTAAAAGAATAATGTGCTTGAGTTTGTGCTTTGAATAACTGGCTGATTGAATAGAACATACAGGTACAAGAACATCTAATTTTGAAACCTGCTGATGTAATTTGCTAATGTAAATTACTTTTCTTCTATGGCTCATGTAAGGGATTTTTTTGGTATGGGAATAAGCTTATTAAGATTGAAAATGAGATTACTTTATAGTATAAGTACTTCGGAATCATGAAAATAAATTTGTCAGATCCTTGCATCCTTTGAGGTGTCTTGTGGTCTGTCCACGCCGACTCCGTCTCCCCTTTGGGTAAAACCTGTCCAGCTGGGGCTGGTCCCCGGCAAGTGGCGCCCGAACAGAGACCTGAAGGGGTAAGTATTATTTTATTTTATTTTATTTTTTTTTCTTTCTCAGACGGATAGGAGTCTCACCGTAGGGTGCTGCAGACCCCCAGTCAAGAATACTGGTTAGGAAGGTGAGTAAGGCGGTGTCAAGATGGGACACGCTGAGTCCAAAGCGAGGCTCTTATTTATTGATATAGTTAAACATATGATAAATGGAAGAGGAATTAAAGTAACTAATAAGCAACTAACTCAATTTTTTCAGTTTGTACAGGAACAATGCCCATGGTTTCCAGAACAGGGAACTGTTAATATAGATACCTGGCAAAAGGTGGGGCAAACTTTGCAAGTATATTACAGTCATTTTGGACCTGAGAAGGTTCCGGTAGATACTTTTACTTTATGGAACCTTATTAGAGAGAGCATTGCTCCCTTGCCTGAAGGTCAAAAGAACCCATATAAATCTCCTGCAGAAGTAAAAGATGAATGTACTTCGTTACCTTCCCCAAAAACATCTAAAGAAATTGAGGTTTTGGCTGCAGCCTTAAAAGACTGTAACCTTAATGACAATGACTCAGAGGAGGAAAATGAGTCACCTAATAATGCTAAGTCTAATTTGTTAAAAAACCCTCCTTTTGACGATGAATTGCCTCCTACAGATCAGGATGATATAGATGCTGCTGCATATGACTATGAAAGAAGGAAATATGAACCCCATGGTGCTTTTTTATTACAAGAAACTAAGAAAAAGAGGCCTAATTTACAGGATATGTGCCCTTTGGGTCGTCTGCCGACCGCCCCACCAGCACCTTTAAGTTCTTTACCTTCCCCTTTAAAAAGGTCAGGACATTCAATTTTACATAGGGGCCCACCACCTCCACCACCTTTTAATAAAGGTTAAGGCGAATATAAAAGATATAGGAGAATAAATGGTGATGATGATGATTATGCTTTTGCAGCCTGCTTTCCAGTCATTTTTGAGGATGGTTTTGATGATGATGATGTTGTATATTGGGATCCCTTGCCTCTAAAACTTTTAAAAGAACTTAAAAAGGCTTTGCCTGAATGCTGAAAATGCTGTGAATGCTTAAGGATTGCCTTTGACAACTGCTAATCTTTTTGTGGCTATGCTTAGCTTGCTTTCAGTTCAGGTAAGTGCCAACGGTACGTATTGGGCTTACTTTCCAGATCCTCCTATTCTACATGCATGTACTTGGACAGATTCCATTATTCCAGTAACCTCCTCATTTCCTGAATTGACCGATGGCATTCGAGGAGTACAAGGCTATAAACAATTTGTAATTAATTTTAACTACTCATTTACAGGTCAGACCGACTTTCCTCCAATATGTTTTTTTCTTGGTTCAGGGTTAATAGAAAATAGTCATACAAAGAATGGGTGTTTGTCAGTAGTTGATGCAGGATTCTTGACAGACTCCCCTAAAAAACCAGTAGGAAAAGATAAGACCACAAGATATCTATGGTCATTGTTAGGGAAAGTTGTAGGACAAAATCAAGTTTATGTTAATAAACATCCAGCTAAAAATGTTCATCCTCCTAGATATGATGATTGTGATGAGGCTGCAGGGGAAGCTACAGATAAATGGGTTTGGATAGATATTAAAACTGGATATCCTTCATGGATATATTGTATGTACAATAAAGAGAATAAAATAACCATTCCTGGGACCAAATATTATATTTCAGATTGGAGTATTAATTTTCCTGAGGGAGATTATAGAACATATTTAGGTAAAGGCTTGCTATACCCATGGAATGATTCCTATATTCCCCGTCCATTGAAGGTGAACAGATGGAATAGTCATGGATGGGTGGCTCCTATTTATACCTTTGTTCATGAAAATAAAACTTATTATCAATCTCAGTTATGGAGATTGCCCTTAACCACTCATAAAATAACGTTAGTTAGAGCTACTACCCATGTGGAACAGTACTATGTTCAAACCTGTGTGTCTTCTCCGTATTCCTTATTGCTTTCTAATGATAGTGAAAAATTGCAAATTGTACAAAATAATATGAGGTTTTATATTACCTGCCAGCAATGTATACTGACCACATGCATTGTTCCTGAAATGAATGTGTCAACCATAATAGTGTTAAAAAGACCAGCTTATATTATGCTGCCAGTAGCGCTTAATGAATCTTGGTATACAGATATAGGGGCAGAAATTGTAAGACAGGTTGGAGAGCTCATGCGACCAAAAAGATTTGTGGCTACTTTGATTTTGGGAATTTCTGCCTTGATAGGAATACTGAGTTCTTTTTCTGTTGCAACATATGCTTTAGTAAAAGAAATACAAACAGCACAATATGCTAATGATTTATCAAAAAATATATCCTTGGCTTTAGCAACTCAGGAAGCAATAGATAGAAAGTTAGAAGCTAAAGTTGATGCCCTTGAAGAAGCAGTTTTACATATTGGACAAGAACTTACTGCTTTAAAAATTCGCTTATCTTTAACATGCCATAAAAAATATTCTTGGATATGTGTTACTCCCTTAAAAGTAAATCATTCTGAATACTCCTGGGAAAAAATTCAAATGCACATTTTGAATGTATGGAATTCTAGTGATTTAGGAATTGATTTGGAACATTTACATAAACAAATTCATGATATTGCAGCCTCTCAATATGATATGAATCCCTCTAAGGCTGCTGCAGATTTTTTACAAAACTTACAAAGCTATTTTAAGGGTAATTCCTTTATGCATATTTTAATAAATTATGGGGCTGCCGGAGTGGTTATAATTTTGCTCCTTATTTCTTTTCCAGTCATCATCCGATTAATTCAAGCTGCCCTCCAGAGTGTATATAAAACCAAAGTGGAATTGCATACTGCCTTTTTAAAAAATAAAAAAGGGGGAGATGCCGGGAGCCATATAGGAAGTGCCTTTGAGTCTCAGCACGGACGAGACCCATAGTGCCAAGCAAAGCTGGTACTGTCAGGTACAAATAAGGAGAAGCAAAGCTCTCCTCTGTGTGGTTCCCTTGTTCTCCTCTACTCTTGCTTAAGGTGATTTTTATGGGATTGCTATTAGTATTGGGATATATTATTCATAGTTTGGTGGAGGGTTTAGGAAAAGACCCTGATTTAGGGTAAAACTAAAAAAGATTATGATTACCCCGGCTCCCTTAAAGACTACACCTGAAATCCCCATTCCCAGGTCAGGGCATTGGGTTCAGGGAAATATATAGGAACATTTGTGTGGTAAAAGCTTACTTTAGAAGACAAAATGAGTTATGGCCCTCCGGGGGAGCTAGAGATATGTTAAAAAACACTTGGGTATGGTGGTGGGAAAGTTTTATGTTATAATGGGGTAGAAGCAAATTAGATAGAGTAGGCTATTTGGCAACCTTTAATAAGTTTAATTGTTTTTTGTATAGAAATAGATATAAAGCACAGATTATATTTTGTAAGTATTTTACAAAGGAACTTGGTGATCAAAGGTACAACGCCCTCCCTTGAGAGTTGTTAAAAGAATAATGTGCTTGAGTTTGTGCTTTGAATAACTGGCTGATTGAATAGAACATACAGGTACAAGAACATCTAATTTTGAAACCTGCTGATGTAATTTGCTAATGTAAATTACTTTTCTTCTATGGCTCATGTAAGGGATTTTTTTGGTATGGGAATAAGCTTATTAAGATTGAAAATGAGATTACTTTATAGTATAAGTACTTCGGAATCATGAAAATAAATTTGTCAGATCCTTGCATCCTTTGAGGTGTCTTGTGGTCTGTCCACGCCGACTCCGTCTCCCCTTTGGGTAAAACCTGTCCAGCTGGGGCTGGTCCCCGGCAAGTGGCGCCCGAACAGAGACCTGAAGGGGTAAGTATTATTTTATTTTATTTTATTTTTTTTTCTTTCTCAGACGGATAGGAGTCTCACCGTAGGGTGCTGCAGACCCCCAGTCAAGAATACTGGTTAGGAAGGTGAGTAAGGCGGTGTCAAGATGGGACACGCTGAGTCCAAAGCGAGGCTCTTATTTATTGATATAGTTAAACATATGATAAATGGAAGAGGAATTAAAGTAACTAATAAGCAACTAACTCAATTTTTTCAGTTTGTACAGGAACAATGCCCATGGTTTCCAGAACAGGGAACTGTTAATATAGATACCTGGCAAAAGGTGGGGCAAACTTTGCAAGTATATTACAGTCATTTTGGACCTGAGAAGGTTCCGGTAGATACTTTTACTTTATGGAACCTTATTAGAGAGAGCATTGCTCCCTTGCCTGAAGGTCAAAAGAACCCATATAAATCTCCTGCAGAAGTAAAAGATGAATGTACTTCGTTACCTTCCCCAAAAACATCTAAAGAAATTGAGGTTTTGGCTGCAGCCTTAAAAGACTGTAACCTTAATGACAATGACTCAGAGGAGGAAAATGAGTCACCTAATAATGCTAAGTCTAATTTGTTAAAAAACCCTCCTTTTGACGATGAATTGCCTCCTACAGATCAGGATGATATAGATGCTGCTGCATATGACTATGAAAGAAGGAAATATGAACCCCATGGTGCTTTTTTATTACAAGAAACTAAGAAAAAGAGGCCTAATTTACAGGATATGTGCCCTTTGGGTCGTCTGCCGACCGCCCCACCAGCACCTTTAAGTTCTTTACCTTCCCCTTTAAAAAGGTCAGGACATTCAATTTTACATAGGGGCCCACCACCTCCACCACCTTTTAATAAAGGTTAAGGCGAATATAAAAGATATAGGAGAATAAATGGTGATGATGATGATTATGCTTTTGCAGCCTGCTTTCCAGTCATTTTTGAGGATGGTTTTGATGATGATGATGTTGTATATTGGGATCCCTTGCCTCTAAAACTTTTAAAAGAACTTAAAAAGGCTTTGCCTGAATGCTGAAAATGCTGTGAATGCTTAAGGATTGCCTTTGACAACTGCTAATCTTTTTGTGGCTATGCTTAGCTTGCTTTCAGTTCAGGTAAGTGCCAACGGTACGTATTGGGCTTACTTTCCAGATCCTCCTATTCTACATGCATGTACTTGGACAGATTCCATTATTCCAGTAACCTCCTCATTTCCTGAATTGACCGATGGCATTCGAGGAGTACAAGGCTATAAACAATTTGTAATTAATTTTAACTACTCATTTACAGGTCAGACCGACTTTCCTCCAATATGTTTTTTTCTTGGTTCAGGGTTAATAGAAAATAGTCATACAAAGAATGGGTGTTTGTCAGTAGTTGATGCAGGATTCTTGACAGACTCCCCTAAAAAACCAGTAGGAAAAGATAAGACCACAAGATATCTATGGTCATTGTTAGGGAAAGTTGTAGGACAAAATCAAGTTTATGTTAATAAACATCCAGCTAAAAATGTTCATCCTCCTAGATATGATGATTGTGATGAGGCTGCAGGGGAAGCTACAGATAAATGGGTTTGGATAGATATTAAAACTGGATATCCTTCATGGATATATTGTATGTACAATAAAGAGAATAAAATAACCATTCCTGGGACCAAATATTATATTTCAGATTGGAGTATTAATTTTCCTGAGGGAGATTATAGAACATATTTAGGTAAAGGCTTGCTATACCCATGGAATGATTCCTATATTCCCCGTCCATTGAAGGTGAACAGATGGAATAGTCATGGATGGGTGGCTCCTATTTATACCTTTGTTCATGAAAATAAAACTTATTATCAATCTCAGTTATGGAGATTGCCCTTAACCACTCATAAAATAACGTTAGTTAGAGCTACTACCCATGTGGAACAGTACTATGTTCAAACCTGTGTGTCTTCTCCGTATTCCTTATTGCTTTCTAATGATAGTGAAAAATTGCAAATTGTACAAAATAATATGAGGTTTTATATTACCTGCCAGCAATGTATACTGACCACATGCATTGTTCCTGAAATGAATGTGTCAACCATAATAGTGTTAAAAAGACCAGCTTATATTATGCTGCCAGTAGCGCTTAATGAATCTTGGTATACAGATATAGGGGCAGAAATTGTAAGACAGGTTGGAGAGCTCATGCGACCAAAAAGATTTGTGGCTACTTTGATTTTGGGAATTTCTGCCTTGATAGGAATACTGAGTTCTTTTTCTGTTGCAACATATGCTTTAGTAAAAGAAATACAAACAGCACAATATGCTAATGATTTATCAAAAAATATATCCTTGGCTTTAGCAACTCAGGAAGCAATAGATAGAAAGTTAGAAGCTAAAGTTGATGCCCTTGAAGAAGCAGTTTTACATATTGGACAAGAACTTACTGCTTTAAAAATTCGCTTATCTTTAACATGCCATAAAAAATATTCTTGGATATGTGTTACTCCCTTAAAAGTAAATCATTCTGAATACTCCTGGGAAAAAATTCAAATGCACATTTTGAATGTATGGAATTCTAGTGATTTAGGAATTGATTTGGAACATTTACATAAACAAATTCATGATATTGCAGCCTCTCAATATGATATGAATCCCTCTAAGGCTGCTGCAGATTTTTTACAAAACTTACAAAGCTATTTTAAGGGTAATTCCTTTATGCATATTTTAATAAATTATGGGGCTGCCGGAGTGGTTATAATTTTGCTCCTTATTTCTTTTCCAGTCATCATCCGATTAATTCAAGCTGCCCTCCAGAGTGTATATAAAACCAAAGTGGAATTGCATACTGCCTTTTTAAAAAATAAAAAAGGGGGAGATGCCGGGAGCCATATAGGAAGTGCCTTTGAGTCTCAGCACGGACGAGACCCATAGTGCCAAGCAAAGCTGGTACTGTCAGGTACAAATAAGGAGAAGCAAAGCTCTCCTCTGTGTGGTTCCCTTGTTCTCCTCTACTCTTGCTTAAGGTGATTTTTATGGGATTGCTATTAGTATTGGGATATATTATTCATAGTTTGGTGGAGGGTTTAGGAAAAGACCCTGATTTAGGGTAAAACTAAAAAAGATTATGATTACCCCGGCTCCCTTAAAGACTACACCTGAAATCCCCATTCCCAGGTCAGGGCATTGGGTTCAGGGAAATATATAGGAACATTTGTGTGGTAAAAGCTTACTTTAGAAGACAAAATGAGTTATGGCCCTCCGGGGGAGCTAGAGATATGTTAAAAAACACTTGGGTATGGTGGTGGGAAAGTTTTATGTTATAATGGGGTAGAAGCAAATTAGATAGAGTAGGCTATTTGGCAACCTTTAATAAGTTTAATTGTTTTTTGTATAGAAATAGATATAAAGCACAGATTATATTTTGTAAGTATTTTACAAAGGAACTTGGTGATCAAAGGTACAACGCCCTCCCTTGAGAGTTGTTAAAAGAATAATGTGCTTGAGTTTGTGCTTTGAATAACTGGCTGATTGAATAGAACATACAGGTACAAGAACATCTAATTTTGAAACCTGCTGATGTAATTTGCTAATGTAAATTACTTTTCTTCTATGGCTCATGTAAGGGATTTTTTTGGTATGGGAATAAGCTTATTAAGATTGAAAATGAGATTACTTTATAGTATAAGTACTTCGGAATCATGAAAATAAATTTGTCAGATCCTTGCATCCTTTGAGGTGTCTTGTGGTCTGTCCACGCCGACTCCGT